>NC_134793.1:4332229-4337229 GCF_046742065.1 Oratosquilla oratoria
TGTATGTATATATGTATGTAGATATGTATGCATATTTGTATGCATATTTGTATGTATATATGCATGTATTCAGATCACGATCTAACAGTCTTGTGTTTCTCAAGCATCGTCATACCCCTTGCGGTTATAAAGAAAACATGACGTTGAAAATAATTTTATTTTCCATGAAGACCAATATCAATCCATGTACGTGGGCACAAATATAGGAGCTAGGTCGAGGTGAACAGTTGGACGGGATTTGGAATTGGTATGAAAATCACAAGGTATCTGGATGAGGGAAGGAAAAGGAGTTCTCTAAAGACATGGAGGACGGCCAATGGAGCGAAGCAAATGAGAAGTTCGGGAGATAATTCTCTACTTCGTGACGCAGGAGGTTCCTGCATTACAACACAGGGGTTCACTAAACTCCTCTCCGTTGTACATCCAGGGCATGTCGCATTCGAGCATGGCGTGGTACACGTAGACGTTCTCGCCCTTGATGGTGAGGTCCGGGTGTTCTTGGCAGATGGTCTCGGCCACAGTCAGACCATTGGTCATCACGAAGTTGAGGTCCCCTGATCCAGTCAGGTTGTCATACTCTTCGGTACATCTCATCTTACAGATATTGTGGTTGTCGCAGCTTTGGATAGTGAGAGGGAAGCGAGTGGTTAAGGACACAGAGGATTTAGGTTAGAGTGAAATTGAACGATCATAATTTAAGTCCATTCCGAGCCTATTATTGACTATAAGTCTATTATTAACTATGAATCTACCATTAACTACCCATTGACAATAAAAAATATGCAAGGGGCTTCATCGGACCGAAGAATTTTAATTAACATAATAAAATGTCTTCTCATTTCCTCTAGCAAAGTAGTGTAGATGAGAAAATTATGCAGAAAGGTATAAGACGTTGTCTTGTGTTTGGTATTGTAGTCTACAAAGAGGAACAGGCACAGGCAAACGTGTGAGGTCATGTTGTTATGTTGTTTATGAAGAAAAAAAGAGATACAGCACTGTCACAGCTATGACAAGGCTGGAAACTATCAAACAGAAACACTTGGCGGACATAAAATCATGTACACAGCTAAAAGAAAACAAAAGTTTATGTCAGTAATAAAACATATCATAAGAAGAATCATAGAAGCTGAGGAAAGAATGGATTAAGTTTCATAAAGGTTTTGATTAGAATCAAGCGTTAGGAGTTTAACCAGTGTGTTCATAGAAATATCAGATATAATATGATGACAATTCTTCGAGTTGTTGCTAAAGTGAGATTGGTCAGGTTTTGTGGCATTATTCGTCCCCTCTCTAATTTGAGAACCCGACATATAAATTTTTTTCTTCGTAGACTAATATGACGACCTTACTATCTGTAAGTGGATAAGGAAATCTGCGCACAGAGGAGATTTAGGTGCAGAAGAGTCCGCGCACTCTAGTAATTGCACACACTTGGCCACAACAACTGGCATCCGATGGCAAGGGAAGCCTAAGACAATCAGAACACACACAGACACACACACACACATACACACACACACACACACACACACACACACAAGCAGGTATGCACACACACACATACACACGCACACACACGCACACGCACACACACACACACACACATACACATGCACACACACGCACACTCACCCACGCACACACACACACATACATTCACGTACACACACACATACACACACACATACACACACACACACACACACACACACACACACACACACACACACACACACACACACACACACACACACACACACACACACACATGCACACACACACGACTCGAATGGCGCAGTGGTAGCGTCCGCGGCCGCCACTAAGGTGGTCTGAGTTCGAATCCCACTTGGTGATGAAATAATTTCAGTACCACTGCGCTGCGAGTCGTCACACCAATTCTCATGGGCGGGGAGTTCCCAACACTATCCACTAGAAGAAAACAGTGCGTGTGCTTGTCCTCTACTCCTTCGAAAGTACACTATTCTACCAGAAACAAACTCAAAACTTCTTCTGAATAATCCAAAGACTACAAAGTATGTTAATATATACATTTAGTTTGCATGAAGGATCACCACTCTCTGGGTTCTCCACCAGCTGGACTTACTGCGGAACTTCGAAGGGCGGCAGGTTGAGAAGCAGTTTCTCTCCATCTTCGCTGCTAAGAAAGAGCCCGCAATGACAGTCTGCGGCATATCCTTGGCTGTAAACGGGAAGACATCATTAGGTATAACAAGGCCACGATCTCCATACATACAGCTGGTTTAGTAGATGAAATGAAAAATTTAGTATTACGTATACAACATAGAAAATCCATGTGAACAAGTTGCATATACACGACAAAGGAAACATGAACTGAAAGCGAAGTGTTTATTCCTATACGCTTCAATTCCGGTCCATCTTTAATTTGCTGTTATTGTAATACAATATAGAGTTAAGTATGATAATTGTGTAGAATTTGTTCACAAGCTTCAATAGACCGAAGATTCAGCTCTCTCACACATACAACAAAGTGTAGTTACAGATCTCCAAAAGTAGGACATATAGTAACTATGCGCTAACATTCACAGTTAATTGTATACGATATAGTAATAATTTCTTGTGTTCTTAAAAAGGTATTCAGACTACAAGGTAATAAAATAATCTTAGTGTTATAACGAAAGAATTTATTGAAATATGTGAGTGATGTGATGTATATACAGAAAAGCATGAATTAATTATCAGATTACGTCTTTTTTGCTCTGGCAACTTGATCATTTTTCTTTAAAATTTGAGAGATTCGAAAAGAAGTTCAACTAGGAAAAATGTCGATAGTGTCATGTTTGAATTACTTATTTCTGGCACACAAAACTATGTAACCACTTGAACTTATAAAAAGAGTAATATCTACCACTTTCAAGCCAATAACCTTAATATCTACTCTAAAAAAAAATCACAACATAAAAAGAGTGCATAAGAAAGCATGATTATTGTTCTCGAAAACAAAATAAATATCATATTCGAATGAGGGGGCAGGCGAGACCTGTTTGATGTTTCAAGATTCCGTTTTGCCCCTTGATCCACTCTTTAGATTAATAAATCTGGTTGTCCATAGCCAGGACAAAGTCTCTGAAGGAAGTCCTTGGACCGAATGGATTCATAAATACTAAAGAGATACACAGCGCCACCTACTTCTGCCTTCCCTCGAGCTACATTCCACAGACCCATAACTACTATAAACCCTTTGTTATCCTACTGGTCTTTTATTCCAATGTTCTCTGGGGGCTCAACAGACAGATCAACAATTTGGATGAAATGTATAGCAATCTAACTAATCTAATTATTAATGCACAGAATACATCTGTCCCCCTGAAGTCAATACGGTAAAATAGTAATACTCCCAAATGGATGACGGACAGATTGAAACATGAGATCGGAATGAAAAGAGGACTTTACGTGAAAATAGAAAACGGGGAATCACACCTTAGATCAAGATATAACGAAATGGCAAAGCTGGTTAAAAAGAATACATGTACAGCGAAACGTAATTATGAAATTAAGGTTGCTACGAAAGCAAGATCCAACCCAAAGGGTTTCTTTCATCTCTATAGAACAAAAGATAAAGAAAGAATAGGACCAATTAAAAACAATGAAAATGTTAAGAAAGAATCGGAGGAAAAAATTAGTGAGGAGTTTAACAATTATTTTTTATCGGTGTTTACTAATGAGAGGTTAGATAAAGTACCTGACTGCGATCCGATTTTCAGAGGGGATGAAGAAAGTAGTCTATCTAATATCAGCATTAGTAAAGAAGTAGTCAAGCAGATTGAAATACTTAAAGCTACAAAATTCCCGGGTCCTGACGAAATTTTTCCGAGAATGCTTAAGGAGTGTAAATTTGAAATCTGCGACCAGTCAACTGAAATATTTAATAAATCGGTAGACACTGGTTTTGTGCCTACTTCTTGGAGTCAGACAAACGTTGTTCCTGTTTTTAAGAAGGGAGAAAGATCGTCTTTATGCAACTACAGGCCAATCAGTTTGACATCGGTTATAGAAAAAATGTTTGAATCAGTAATAGTAAATAGACTCAAAGAACACATCGAAAGAC
This sequence comes from Oratosquilla oratoria, assembly GCF_046742065.1. NCBI lineage: Eukaryota > Metazoa > Arthropoda > Malacostraca > Stomatopoda > Squillidae > Oratosquilla > Oratosquilla oratoria. The sequence continues at coordinate 4,336,317 of NC_134793.1, forward strand.
ATAATTTAATTCGTGATTCACAGCATGGTTTCTCCAAGGGTAAGTCATGTGTGACTAGTCTTCTATCCTTTTACACTAAAGTATATGAGGCGTCAGATAACAATGATAATTACAATGTTATTTACCTTGACTTTAGCAAAGCCTTCGACAAGGTGCCACACCAGAGACTACTAAATAAAATCAAAGGCCATGGCATAGGAGGAAATGTATTAGAATGGATTAGAGCTTGGATTAGTAACAGAAAAAAGCGGGTCACCATAAATGGAGTAAAATCTAGGTAGGGCAATGTTACTAGTGGGGTCCCCCAGGGATCGGTTTTGGGTCCCTTGTTGTTCATTATGTACATAAACGACTTAGACAATGGGATAAATAGTAATGTTAGTAAGTTTGCGGACGACACTAAAATAGGACGCCCAATTAGGTCAGGAGACGACGCAGAGATTCTGCAGGATGATCATAAATTATTCACATGGTCGGTGAAATAACAAATGAACTTCAATATCTCTAAGTGTAGCGTATTAAACGTAGGGCTACACAACCCCGAAAATAGATACAGTTTAGATAACACGCTTTTAGAGAAAACTGAATGCGAGAGAGACTTGGGAGTTCTAGTGAGTCCGGACCTTAAAACCAGGAAACAGTGCATTAGCGCCAGGAATAAAGCTAACAGAGCATTAGGTTTCATTGCTAGGACGGTAACGAAAAGAAATGCAGGGGTAATCATTAAACTTTATCTAGCAATAGTTAGACCCATCCTTGACTATGCGGTACACTTTTGGTCTCCGTCCTACAGAATGGGCATCAATTCACTAGAATCAGTACAGAGAAGAATGACCAAAACAATACATGGACTTAGAAATTTGCCTTACGAAGAGAGGCTTAGGCACCTTAACTTACACTCCCTGAAAAGACG
>NC_134793.1:4352229-4354729 GCF_046742065.1 Oratosquilla oratoria
ATCAGGGTGATTAGGATTTTCTTCACCATTTCTTCATCCAGGTATGTAAATGCAACTTTGATTGTTCTTATTAGATTATAAGTCTCTCCAAAAATCTTATTTATATGTTTCTCAGGTGACATATTATTCATAACAATGACTCCCAGGTCCTTCTCATTTTCTACTTTTTTTATTCCTTCTTCTCCCAATTTATATGCTCCTGTTATTCTGTTTTTGCTTTTTCCAAATTCTATTATACTACACTTTTTTGTATTGAACTCCATCTCCCATTTCCTACTCCATTCTTGTACTTTATTTAGATCTCTCTGTAGTGATTCACAATCTTCTTCAGTTTTCACTCTTTTCAGTAGTTTTGCATCATCTGCAAAGAAGCTCATATAGCTTTCTATTCCTTCATCCATATCATTAATATATATAGCAAACATTATTGGGGCCAGAACTGTTCCCTGCGGAACACCGCTTATTACTTCATCCCATTTTGAGTGTTGGTTTCTTATCACTACTCTCATTTTTCTTTCTTGCAAAAAGTCCTTCATCCAATTTAGTAGTTTGCCCTGTATTCCTCCTTCAGTTTCTAATTTCTTAAGCAACTTCTTATGTGGTACTTTGTCAAAAGCTTTCTTTAGATCTAAAAATGCACAGTCCCCCCATCCATCTCTTTCCTGTATTATATCTATTAGCCTTGAATAGAAACATATTAAATTGGTGACGCATGATCGTCCTTGTCTGAATCCAAATTGCCTTGGATTTAACACTTTGTTGTTGTTTTTTTCTAAAATTTTACCCATCTACTTTTGATAATTCTTTCACAAATTTTTGCTATTGTACTTGTTAGAGAGACTGGTCTATAGTTGGTAGGTTCTTCTTTATTTCCTCCTTTGTATATAGGTACTATATTTGCTTTTTTCCAATCTTCTGGAACTTTTCCTTCTTTCAAGGAACTATTTAGTATGCTATGTATTTTGTCTGCCAGTTCATTCCTGCATTCTTTTAGTATCCAGTTTGCTATTTCATCTGGTCCATGCGATTTTCTGACATCAAGATTACTCAAGTGTGTTAATATTTCATTCTTTGTTACTTCTATTTCTTCCATAGGGGGGACTTTCTCTTTCCATTCGTTCTCTTCAGGTTGTATGTTCTCCCTTGTAAACACTGATTTAAAATGTTTGTTCATAATTTCCGCCATTTCCATTTCCTCAGTGTATTCAACTCCCTCCTGTCTTAATTTCTCCAAGTCTTGTTTGTTTTTCAGTTTATTGTTTACAAATCTGTAGAATAGTTTCGGTTGATCTTTACACTTTTCTATGATATCTTTTTCATATTTTCTCTTTTCCTCTCTGCACATTTGTACATATTCATTTCTATAGCAGGTATATATTTTCCATTTTTCAGGTCTTCTGTTTTTTTTCCATCTGGTCCAGGCTTTGTCTCTTTTGTCTTTTAACTCCCTACAGCTTTTGTTGTACCAGCATTTTACATATTCTTTTTTTTTTTTTTTTTTTTTTTTTTTTTTTGTCTTGGGACATACTTTTCCACTCCTTTTTTGTAAATTTTTGTCAAAATATTCCATTTCTCTTCTACTGTTGTTTCTTCTTTGTATATTTCTTCCCAGTTTTCCTTTTGAAAGAATTCTCTTATTTCATCAAAGTTTGTTTTTTCATACATCATTCTTCCTTTTCTGTATTGTTCATTTCTTTTCATATATTTTTCTTCATTAAGTTCTAGTTCAATCAATATGTGGTCACTTTTACCTATTGGTGTTTTATATTCAATTTTGTCCACTATTCTAGGTTCAGATGTAATTACTAGGTCTAGTTTCGATGGCTCTTCTTCATTTCTATACCTAGTGTTCTCCTGTATCCATTGTGTCATTGTATGGTCAGTAACCATCTCGAGTAGAGCGTTTCCCCATGAGCCGTCTCCACCCTTTACTGTCATTTCTTCCCAGCAGATTTCTTTGCAATTAAAGTCGCCCATCATAACTATTTTTCCTCCCTCTTCCAATATCTTGTTTAATGTTATCTTTGTGTCCTCTAACATACTTTTATGTTCACTCTCTTCCCATGAGGCTGTTTTTGGGGGCACATAATTTATCACAAACTTTCTGTTCTTCTTATCTCTGTCTTCTACTTCCACCATTATCATTTCTACTGTATTCTTTCCATATGTGACACCCTTCACGTTTATATCCTTCTTAGTCAGGAACATAACTCCACCCCCTTCCTTTTTCACTCTGTTTCTAATCCAATAATTATATGCATCATGTCCTACACTGTTGGGTGGTAGTGGACCTTTTAATTTTGTTTCTACAATTCCCATTATGTCTGGTTCTTTTTCTTTCAAATAATCATTCAGTTCATTCAATCCTGTTATTAATCCATCTATATTTGTGTAAGACACTCTTAGTTTTCTGCCACTTCCATTGCGTTCTCTGTTTCCCTTTTGTTTTTCTCTTGTATGTCGACTTTCTTTAGTTTCATATTCACTACTCTCCAATAGA
>NC_134793.1:4362229-4369729 GCF_046742065.1 Oratosquilla oratoria
TCGAATGTTGAGAATTCGTGAACGGAGGAATGGATTGACAAAATTAAGAACCACTGATCTATAATTTATTGGGCTGAGTATCTTGAACAGTAAAGTCCCCCAGCCTAAGGACTCCCGTACCCATCCTGTAGCAGAGTGCGCCGGTCACGGATTGGACCTCACAGCCACCAACAAACCTGCAGTCAAAGAACTTCTTCTCAGTCATCCAAGAATCCGAGGAACCAGCCACCATCATCACACCCTCTAATCAGCCTGTTTCCCTATTGGTGTTCGTGTGACGATTGCCTGCCCACCGATGCATGAAATGAGTGAGGTAGTAGAGGCTGTGAACGAATTTAGGAGTGGAAAAGCGGTTGGCATCTGCAACGTCAGCGCGAAGTTGCTGAAAACCGGATATAAACCCATGATGTTGTTTGGCAGTCTGGTACCGTTCCCTTTGACTGGAAAACAGCAATAACTAATCGCTCATTACATTGTTCATTATGTAGGGCAAGATGGTCGTCCACCTTTTGCTTGATAGTGTTTCCATTCATCTGCTAAAGTATCATAGGCCTGAACAGCCAAACTATTCTGAAAATAAAAAGTCTCTATTCGAAGGTCTACAACCCATTTTCATTAACTTTTCTTCTCCTATACTTATTCTGATTGCCTCTAAATGACTGTTTTTATTTGAAGAAATCCGCCGTCATAACTTTAACCACCCGACGGTGGTAATAACTTTTACATTTTTTCTAGCTGCAATGAAATGATTTTATTCATATAAAGGAATCTTCCCTTTGCTTAAGTGTTTAGAGGTAAAGAAAACCTGTACGACATTATAATATTTGTTTGCTGAGATATATGACTTTTATATATCTGCATGTATAATATAATATTACATACACAAGTATGTGAACATGCCTAGATAAACCAAGCTAAGCTAAGCTTTCAGAATATATCGAAGATGTAAGGGACTACCAATGGGAACATGTGAATAAGGATGAGAAAGGGAGATTGTCAGTTTGAGACTCAGAGCGATACTGTATGGAAAAGCGTGGGAAAGTAGAGCAATTTTAGAGGCCCCACGTGTTATTCAACTCATTTGTGTTCCACATTCATCTTACGAGTTGCATAATCCACTTGAATGACTGCTCCCAAATACAGAAAATTAATGCGTTTTTTCAACGTCATTGACATAATGTATTGTAAGAACTATCATGAATTATCATACCATATATTAGACAAATTATTTTTGATTAGGCATTTCTTGGATATCTTAGTTTGTCAAGAGAAAGAAAAGAAAAATATTGGGGTTTAGGAACCTTTCTTGGCCCAGGTCTTGGCACGGCCGCTTATAATTGTATGGAACATACGTTGAGGCCCCAACAGCAGCAGTTCTCCAGCAGCTTCACCATGAAGTCGTACTTCGCTCTTGCTCTCCTCGCCGCCGTTGTCGCCGCTGTCAGGTTGGTCCTAGAAGTCTAGATATTTCATCCACAGTTTTCCTAAAGCCAATCTTGACGTTCCGGATTTTTTTTTCAACTCTTTTTCTAGTGCCTGAAAAAAGTATAATATTTCACACAATTCATTAAGAAGGTTTGGATATCAGGTTGGTCCTAGAAACCTAAATATTTGATCCACAATTTTCCTAGAGCTAATCTTGACGTTCAGGATTTTCTATCATTTTTCTGATCCTTCAGTTTTGTTTTGTTTTTGTTTTTTCTAGTACCTGAAAAGTAATTATATTTCATATAACTCTTTAAGAACTTTGTGATATCAGGTTGCTCCTAAAAATCTAGATATTTTATCCACAATTCCCCTAAAGCCAGTCTTGACGTCCCGGATTATATGTATATATATATATGTAATATATATATATATATATATATATATATATATATATATATATATATGTATATATATGTATACATATATATATATATATATATATATATATGTATATATATATATATATATATATGTATATATATATATATATATATATATACACACATATATATATACATATATATATATATATATATATATACATATATATGTATATGTTTTAACAACCACAATGCACTTTAATTCTAAGCCATCAACATCGGGAGACCTAATGGAGGCCGACATGTAGAAATTGAAATGCGGTACTCCCAAGGACTCGAACCCAGCAACCACATGACAAGTGCCGTAGTAACTTACCAAGTACGCTATCTCTTGATAGCGTATTATGTATACACACACACATATATATATATATATGTATATACATACATACATATATATATATATATATATGTATGTACATACATACATACATATATATGCATATATATATATATATATATATATATATATATATATACATGTATGTATATATATCAGCTTTTTTGTACCTGAAAAAGTTATGATACTTTATATAATTCTTTAAGAATGTTTTGATGTCAAGTTGGTCCTAGAAATCCAGTTTCTCTGAAACCAATCTTGATTTTTTCCTTTATTTTTTCCATGTTTCTATTTTGTTTATTCTTCAGTTTTGTTCTGTTTTTCTTAGTACCTGAAAAAAAGTTATTTTCTTATATATTTCTTTAAAATGTTTTGATGTTCTGCCAACGATTTTCTAATCTTGTTACATATCATTCGGTTTTTCTTAAGTATTCCAAATATCTCAAACACTTGGCAATAAAAGAAACTTGCTCTTTTCAAACACAACTATGTTGATTTGTTTTGAAAATATGCCTCCATACAATGAAATTTTGCATTATAAGGTAAACAATATATACAAATTCATACCAAAAAACTTGGCGACAAAAATATGTTTGCGTTTAAAAAAGAATAGTAATAATGATAATTATAAATGAATAGACAGAAATAGATAATAAGCAATTGAATCTAAAAATGAGATAGAAATAAGTTAAGAAGAAAATTAGGAAATATGTCGTCTCGAGTTTGGATCTTCCTTTTTACAGGTTATAATATACCCTCGATCTTGTCCTACAACAAACTTTTTGTCTCTCTTGCAGTGGCCAGACGGAGCCATGGTGTAGGTGTGCTTTCTTCGTGACTAACAGCTATGCCGAGGTGATGGTCTACGAACTTCCAGAAGTACCGATTGATTCGTGTGAAAACAGCAGGGCCTGCAAAACTCGCTGCACTACAGATGTAAGTAGCTCCCATTGTTCAAACTCGTAATATTTCCTTATCATCATTCAGTCTGTATAGCGTGTTTCATGTATGGTAGCCCAGGGGATACCGTTTTGAGCTCATGAGCGGGTGGTTGTGAGTTCGAATCCCGGGGCCCACTGCGGGCTTGGCCAGGCGAGGGTGCGACCCAACGAACGCCGGACTTAAAAAAGAAAAAAAAAAAAAAAAAAAAAAAAGTAACGGCTCGCCACCACTGACAGCGCTCTGCCCTACTAAGGGTTTCTCACTTCCTAGTGCGTGGGAGTGGGATGGTGAGTTACAGTGATGACTAATAGAATACTTGTGCATATTCATAGGTCAGATATGTATTATCAATGCAACTTTAACAGTATATGGGCAAATATTAATGTAAAGGAATTGAAAAGGGCAGAGGTACAACCTATGGATTTATCAATCCACCACTAACTTCATCTTATTTTCGCATTTTCGTCATTTCAATTTTATTTTGTCCAAGTTTTCACGATGCAAATCTGTCTTTACATTCTTCTCAAACAATTTACCTTTTACATATAGAATCGAATAATATATATCTTTCTTCATATAGAATCAAATAGTATATATCATCCTCCAATGGTTAGAGAATCTATGGCAATATCTACGGCGATATAATTTTTCACAAGAAGTCAAGATATTTCACAAAAAATATATATTTAATGCTTTAAAAGTACTTGTAATGCAGTTTGAAAAGATTAAAATGGTATAGATAGATAGACATATAGACTTTATTTAGCAAAGAATCAATATACATGAAGTGCAGATGATAACAAGAACATATAGTTCGAAATAATAATTGCAAATTGCCGAGGATAACACAAAAAGCATGTACAAGAGTACATGCTTTTCCATTTCTAATTCGTAATCTAGGTTTTTCATATGCACGTTCGTATCCAACCATAATTTACAATTTGCTCATTTTTCAGCAATCATAAATCCTGCCCCGCATCGTATGACCCTAAATTTGCGATTCCAAGATTATGTTTCATGTTCACCTACGGCCAATGTCATACTATCTGGCGCCGCTGTTACGGTTTCTTGTTGTCTTTAGCAAAGTCTCCCTTATGAGTCATTAGACTTGAAAGGTTATAACAGTGTTTTAACTAGGAGGAGATGGTGGTCGTTATATAAAGTTTTGGCCATTGCTAAGTTATTTATTAAGCTAACTGAACTTATCTACAATCTGGCTGCATTCGGCTCTGCCGCATTGTGTGACACCAGCTTCTAAGCTGCCTTACAATGACTCGCACTCTATCTTCCACCCTTTTTTCAGCTAAATGCTTCCAGCGACTATGGCAACCTGTGGTACCTGCTGGAGGACGGTCAGACTACTGGCCAGAAGATCTGCACCCTCATGAGAGACCATTTCATCTTCTTCTTGCACAATCGCAGGGTAAGTGGAACGCCAATGAGTCTCATAGTCACTTTAGGTGGGTCAGAGCAAGATTCCAAAGACCAAAGACTATTGATTGGGTCTTTACTCATTTGTCTGTAAAGGGGTTGTCACACTGGGCTATTTTTCCTCCCACATCCTACTTCCAACCTTTATTTAAATAACTAGAATGAGACTTCGCCTACAGAAACCTAGACTTCTCAAAGAACATTTGACCAGTATGTCTAACATTCGTATAATTTTACAATCCCTTAGTTTATCATTCAGCTTTGCCATACATGACGGAAATATAATTTGATATTTGGAGATTTGAAAAATAGAATATTGTAACCGAAGTCGTTTTTACTCAAACGAACTCTCAACTGTCGGCACTGATGAAGCCTGTGGAGGCCGACCGTAATAATCACTTAAGTCGCGTCACTATGGGAGAAGATGGAGTTTGATTCATGTTGGTAGTTTCATCCTTGTGATAAGGAATTACAAACTATCAAATTGTTACGACCTAGATCAAATAGAGCAACGAGATCATTGCAAATCAACTAAGGAGTACTAAACTTTATTATGTGTGAAGGTTCAACTTTTCTTATATAAATCTCCTCAAAATATATGTGTTTGATAAATGTTCAAGGTTCAGACTGACATGATCTATCCGTCTCCTGCACTGTGTACGGATTATACTTGAACTCCCCACAATCTAAACTAGTAACTTATACCAACTACATAACCATTATACACTCAACATTTTAAGAACTTCAGTGACACCCCTACGGACCAGAGGTCCGCAGTGCTGATCTCCACTAAAAAAGAACACTGACTAAATTTAGCTTCTACACTCTTTCCTTTCTGCTATCCTCTTTAAGTATCTCTTCTACCATCTCTACAATTCCACCATATTGTCGATATTGTCCTCAAGAAGAGAAACATATCAGCGACGAAGTACAGTTCTTTATAATGATTTACTGTGTTCCCTTCCAGGTGTATGGTTACTATGAAGTATGTGGAGGAGCGTGGCAGTACGCTAACGTCATGTCCGAGCAACTGCTGTGTTGTGAGGGCGGCGAACAGAAGCACTGCATCGCCTAGTAAGTTCACGGAAGCAGCACTGAGGCAGCACTGCAGCAGCACTGAGGCAGCACTGAAACAGCACTGAGGCAGCACTGCAGCAGCACTGAGGCAGCACTGCCCCAGCACTACACCTGCAGAACCGATATTCGGGGAATTTCGGAGCCCTAGAACAGCCTACTCTGCTCCGAAGTTAGCGATATCGACATCCGTCGCAGCTTTTTAGATCGATTATATTTTATGATGAAACAATTATAAAGGCTTATTCATTTATTGTCATTTTTTCCTATAATACATAATTTTAATTTACTCGTGCTACTTTGTGTTAACAAATGTAGCACTTCTATTTTGTTTTGTTTCTTTTTTTAAAGGTACATTTTCTGTACTTTTCACCTCCACTCAATTATATTCATCCACTTATATTCTAAAGTTTTACTCTTTTACCAGTTTGAGAAGAAAATTACTGATAAATCTAAAGAAAATACCCAGAACTCCTACACTAATATCAAAGATGAAAATATTTTAGGCATCAAATTTCCCTATTAATGGCTGCCAAAAATCGATTCGAACGTTCAAATGAAGACATGTGTGAAACCTTAAACCAGTTATTTTTGTTTTGTAAACACAAACTTATCATCACAATATGAAATATCATCTATGTCATATAATACATTATTTCTGTTAATATGACAGACAACAAAAAACAATGAAAGACATTTAAGATGCTTGAAAGTCGATAGAATACCAAGACGTAACAGTTAGTATAAAATTCTTGAAGAAAATATTCCATTAGATTTTTTTAACCAATTGCGACCTTATATGTATCAAAAGAATGGAAATTAGAAATTGTTACTTATATTGACACAAATGGCAAGCAGAAACCACAAAACTGCAAACCTATAAATCTTACTTAAACTTTAAGAAAGACCATGAAAAATGTTATAAGAAACGCCATTATAAACCAATACATAGAAAGCAACTGTTCATCAAATGACAGCATAAACATGGTAAGCATCTTTACAAAAGTAAACGCTTTAGTACATATATATTTCAAAAAATTTAAAACAAAACTGTCTGAAACTACAAAAAAAAAAACAGCGTAGGCTTGATGCATTTAGAACTTGAAAAATCTATTGATGCTGTCCCACTCAATAGATTACTATCTAACGCACTTCATATGGAATAAGAGGTAATCTTATGAGCACTCGTAAACAACGAGTAGTTCTGATATATATATACATATATATATATATATATATATATATATATATATATACTTATATATATGTATATACTTATATATATATATATATATGTATATATATATATATGTATATATATATATATATATATATATATTCATATATATGTATATACTTATATATATATATATATATATAAATATATTATATATGTAAACATATATATATATATTATATATATACATATACATATATATATATATATATGTATATATATATACTTATATATATATATGTATATATATACATATATATATATAAGTATATACATATCTATGTGTATACATATACATATATATATATATATATATATATGTATATACATATATATATGTATATATATATAATGTAAATATATATATATATATATATATATGTATATATATGTATATATATACATATGTACATATGTATATACATACATATATACAAATATATACATACATATATACATATACATACGCACACACATATGTATACATATATATATACATATATATATACATACATATATATATAGATACATATATACATACATATATATATATATATATGCATATGTATAAACTTTCATCCCATCGTCGGAAAAGAAGGCACTAACGT
>NC_134793.1:4374729-4544729 GCF_046742065.1 Oratosquilla oratoria
TACAGTCGGCTACATGTTTATCGTCTTCTCCCCACGCACTAAGCCGCCATTACGGTTTCGGTCTCCTTACATGCTTTCCTCCTTCCTCCTTCCTCCTTCCTCCTTCCTCCTTCCGCTATGTCCCCGGCTTTCCCTATCCATAAATTTATCTAATTTTCTCTTTAAGTGAACCAATTGTTTCAGCGCTCAGTATATGGCTACTAAGTCTACATGTTGTCAACTCAAAGCCGCCCCGTTTGTCTCTTCCAAACCCACACTTTTTTGTTATCTTCTTTTATTTCTTACTTGAAATCTTTTTCTATATTTTTCTTGTGCCACATGTATATTTGCTTTATATCCATTCTGCCTCCTCTCTGGTTACTCCCAGTCACCTCATACACCCATTGAATTGCCTTAAACTCACCCCCCACATTCCCTCCATGCTTCCTGTATTGGTTCTTATTTTTTTTCAGCCCCAATATCCCAAAATTCAATGCCAAGTCAACCTGATACCCCCTTTCCAATGTCATCCTACTGCCTCCGACTTTTAACTTTTAATCTACTGTGAAAAAGAAAGAAAGAAGAGAGAGAGAGAGAGAGAGAGAGAGAGAGAGAGAACTGGACAGCTATGAACAAGCAGCTGAATTCTAGGGAATATTTTTGTTAGTCTTTTATTCATACTTACCATTCAGTGCACAAAATTATTAACCTAATATTTCCACGATATCTTTTCAGTCACTCCCAAGAACCTGTTTCGATACCCACAGGGGGTACTGGAGCACTATTTGAATGCACATATAATGATGCATCGAATTCTTCCTCCCTATCTGAACTTTTCGCACACATTCTTATCCTCCTCTTAACCTTTCCTTATCCTTCCTGCACCTTCCCCTTTATCTTCACCCTTCATGCAATTTACGCTCTTTCGTACACGTTATCAGAAGTATTTGACAAGCTTATTCCCCAATAACTATTTTATTGATTTGTATTTCCTTTTCCCTTAATTACTTTTATAAGTGAGCGCAGTGGCCTAAGACCGTCCTCTCCTCTCGTCACTTTTTTTATCATCTTTGATATATCCATCCGTATTTTAGCACCCTCCCTGTTATCCAATCCACCCCCGGTGCCTTTCCTCTCTTCAGGTATTCTATTCTCTCAGTCTTACCATTCATTGCCTGTTTTATCTCTCCCCTTATCACAACGTTAGCTCATACAGGAACCTCACCCATTTTTTACTGGCATTTTTATTATTTTCTTTTGCAACTTACATCCGATCAAACCTATGATATTCCTGAGCCCATAGATTTATGACTTGTCACCCTTAAGATCACACCTACGCGACTCAAGTGAGTTCGTTCGAGTACAAACGACTTAGGCTACAATCTTTTATTTTTCGAGTCTCCAAATATCAGATCACTTTTGCATTATATATTGAGGAGCTGAATGATCAACTAAGAAAAGTTAAACCAATACGAATATTCGACACATTGCTGAACTACCCTTAGGGAAGTGCACAACACTGCAAGCGAAGTCGTCTTCCAGCTTTTCAAATTCACAAAATTTTACGAGAATCTTCAATGTGTTGACCGGAACAACTCGCATCTTTCTGTTTGGTATAATTACTACTCCATCATATTCATGACCATCATATTCATTAACATCTGCCTTCGATAGAACACACGTTTTTCCACTTTCTTTGGTGTCATAGAATCACTTAACTTGGCAGAGGCGCCTCAAGACATTGGTAAAGATATATGGATATTGTGACATCGATGTAGTGGTCATTTTCCGAAACTGCCGTCATTAAAAACCCACCGAAGCATGTGTTTTCGGTAATTTTTAGCCAATGTTTTGGGACCTAGGCATGCTAAGCATCATATCATAGCTGCCAGCCATATGTGAATATGTTGTACTCGATAGTACAGCCCTCTTCCCCCTCTTGTTGCATCTTTTTTATGGGAAGAAGATGAGGAATCTACACCTGAAGACGCTGAGTGGGTGCGACCGAAACCGTCATCTTTGTTTTATGCACTTTGGACTCTTGGGGTAGGTAACAGTTACTGCTGGGAATCGGAGAGGAGTGCGGGATTCGAACCCACAATGAATCGCTTCCGATTACGTCACTAGAGCACATACGAGTACTTTGTGACATTTGCATGAAATAAGGTTTATTGGGATTTGACATGGTCGTTAGTGGTTGTCACCCAGTCCTAGTTAACAAGTGGAACACAGCTATAACATAAAAACAAGTAAATGCAGTCATAATAGATAAGTGAAAACAACCTCTTCTATGTGCAGCTTGCTATTCGACCGAATCTAGTAAAATTTGCACTTAAAAGGTGAGGTGAGCTTATAACAGCAAATGGTTAGCAGTGACCTAAATCATCACCTTTGTCTAATACACTAGGGTAGCCAGCAATGCAAAATGTAACGTTTCGAAAGTGGGCATTTGATCATCATCTTAAGAAAATGTTGACCTTCATTTGTTTCTCAAAAAATGAGTCTCTGGGTGGAGAGTAGTAGATGTGTTCACGGAATTCACCAAAGACTTCCAAACATTTGTATTACTAGAAATACATCAAATGCAGGACTCTCACGACCGTTGACATAATTCGTACGTGACCGTAAGTGTTCCAAGCGTGATGCAAAGGCTCTCCGATTTTTTGGTCCAACAAAGAACGAAGAAGAAGAAACGTAAGACACCAAATACCAACCTGCATAACACTCACGTCATAATGCTCGTGCGCACACTCTTTGTTCGAAACCCAAAGAACCCAATCAGAAACCCTCACTGTGTGAGAAAACAATTTCATCGATGTTTACTCCTGAAAACCTATGCCTCTAACCGTATACCGATTTGCCTGCGTACATGCCTCACCCTCGCATAAGACTGTCCCCTATTTCAGAAGGATATTTTGTGGGAAATATAATATGTTTCATCATACTTGTATTGAGAGATATTCTAAAGTGGTTTTATGGTGAAAATGTATGATTTTGTGCATCCGTAAACGGCCGCATTAGACGCAGGGCAATTTCGTGATAAATCTAATATTAAAAAAGCGCGTCCCACACGCTGGCAAATACGGCATGTATGGAAACCACGAATGCTCCATGCCCGTGACTGCCTTTCCGTGAGTTTAGTTATAACCTGTTGTTCTTCCTTTGCATCACAGCGGGCAGACGGAGCCATGGTGCCGCTGTGGCGCCTTTATTTCGCGTGGCTGGGCCGAAGAGATGGTCTACGAACTCCCCGAGATCCCTATCAAGACCTGCGAAGAACGTGACAAATGCAAGGACATCTGCATCAAGGAGGTAAGCCGCAATGAAGGAACTGACCCCCTTTTCCTTAGCTGGTGAATAAAAAATTATATAAGATTAGAATGCGCACGTATGCAGAACTCACTATTCAGAAATGCTGACGTAGGGTAGCCGAAGATGTCGAGTAACCAATGAGAAAAACAGTCATCCCCTAAAATGTCCCCTCCCACCTGTTAAAGTATCTCTGAATATCCTATAAGGACTCAAAGACGCCTGAGTAATGGTCTATGTTTAGCCTCTAAAAGGACTTAGGCTTTGGTATGATACTGATTGAAGAAAAATGAATACCCAAAGGAAGGCCTGTTGACGAAAATTGGCGGAGTCCGGGTTGGGGTTGGGATTGGGGTTGTCATTTCTATAGAAACGAACGCTTGCACAAATGTTTCTGTGTGTGTGTGTGTGTGTGTGTGTGTGTGTGTGTGTGTGTGTGTGTGTGTGTGTGTGTGTGTGTGTGTGTGTGTGTGTGTGTGTGTGTGTGTGTGTGTGTGTGTGTGTGTGTGTGTGTGTGTGTGTGTGTGTGTGTGTGTGTGTGTGTGTGTGTGTGTGTGTGTGTGTGTGTGTGTGTGTGTGTGTATTTACCTAGTTGTATTTACCTAGTTGTATTTTACGGGAAGGGGAGCTATGCTCGTGGGATCCCGTCTTCATTTCTCATTTTATCTAAACAATTTTTAAATTCATGTATTGTTTTTGCACACACCACTTTCTCATCTAACTTGTTCCAACTGTCTATTACTCTGTGTGGAAAGCTGTTCTTTTTCAAATCTCTTCTATAGCTGTCTTTTTTTATTTTCTTTCCGTGTCCTCTTGTATTTCTGTCATCCCATTTTATCAGATTCTCTCTATCAGTAATTTCTATGCCTTTCATGATTCTGTAAATAGCTATCAAATCTCCTCTCTCTCTTCTTTGCTCTAGTGTCTGTAGTTCAAGTTTTTGTAGTCTCTCTTCATATGATAGTTTTGAGAGTGTTGGTGCCAGTTTTGTAATTGCTCTTTGTATTCTTTCAAGTTTTTTTATACATTTTTTTGTACTTGGTGACCATATTGTTGCTGCATATTCTAATCTTGGTCTTATCAGGGTGATTAGGATTTTCCTCACCATTTCTTCATCCAGGTATGTAAATGCCACTTTGATTGTTCTTATTAAATTATAAGTTTCTCCAAAAATCTTATTTATATGTTTTTCAGGTGACATATTATTCATAACAATGACTCCCAGGTCCTTTTCATTTTCTACTTTTTTTATTCCCTCTTCTCCCAAATTATATGATCCTGTTATTCTGTTTTTGCTTTTTCCAAATTCCATTATACTGCACTTTTTTGTATTGAACTCCATCTCCCACTTCCTACTCCATTCCTGTACTTTATTTAGATCTCTCTGTAGTGATTCACAATCTTCTTCAGTTTTCACTCTTTTCAGTAGTTTTGCATCGTCTGCAAAGAAGCTCATATAGCTTTCAATTCCTTCATCCATATCATTAATATATATAGCAAACATTATTGGGGCCAGGACTGTTCCCTGCGGGACACCGCTTATTACTTCATTCCATTTTGAGTGCTGGTTTCTTATCACTACTCTCATTTTTCTTTCTTGCAAAAAGTCTTCCATCCAATTTAGTAATTTACCTTGTATTCCTCCTTCAGATTCTAGTTTCTTAAGCAACTTCTTATGTGGTACTTTGTCAAAAGCTTTTTTTAGGTCTAGAAATGCACAATCAGCCCATCCATCTCTTTCTTGTATTATATCTATTAGCCTTGAATAGAAGCATATTAAATTGGTGATGCATGATCGTCCCTGTCTGAATCCAAATTGCCTTGGATTTAGTACGTTGTTTTTTTCCAAGTATTTTACCCATCTATTTTTGATAATTCTTTCACAAATTTTTGCTATTGTACTTGTTAGAGAGACTGGTCTATAGTTGGTAGGTTCTTCTTTATTTCCTCCTTTGTATATAGGTACTATATTTGCTTTTTTCCAATCTTCTGGAACTTTTCCTTCTTTCAAGGAACTGCTTATTATGCTATGTATTTTGTCTGCCAGTTCATTCCTGCATTCTTTCAGAATCCAGTTTGCTATTTCATCTGGTCCATGTGATTTTCTGACATCAAGATTACTCAAGTGTATCAATATTTCATTCTTTGATACTTCTATTTTTTCTATAGGGGGGATTTTCTCTTTCCATTCAATCTCTTCAGGTTGTATGTTCTCCCTTGTAAACACTGATTTAAAATGTTTGTTCATAATTTCCGCCATTTCCATTTCCTCAGTGTATTCAACTCCCCCTTGTCTTAGTTTCTCCAAGTCCTGTTTGTTTTTCAGTTTATTGTTTACAAATCTGTAGAATAGTTTTGGTTGATCTTTGCATTTTTCTATGACGTCTTTTTCATATTTTCTCTTTTCCTCTCTGCACGTTTGTACATATTCATTTCTATAACTGGTATATATTTTCCATTTTTCAGGTCTTCTGTCTTTTTTCCATCTGGTCCAGGCTTTGTCTCTTTTGTCTTTTAACTCCCTACAACTTTTGTTGTACCAGCATTTTACATATTCTTTTTCTTGTTTTTGTCTTGGGACATACTTTTCCACTCCTTTTTTGTAAATTTTTGTTAAAATATTCCATTTCTCTTCCACTGATGTTCCTTCTTTGTATATTTCTTCCCAGTTTTCTTGTTGGAAGAATTCTCTTATTTTATCAAAGTTTGTTTTTTCATACATCATTCTTCCTTTTCTATATTGTTCATTTCTTTTCATATATTTTTCTTCATTAAGTTCCAGTTCAATCAATATGTGGTCACTTTTACCTATTGGTGTTTTATATTCAATCTTGTCCACTATTCTAGGTTCAGATGTAATTAATAAGTCTAGTCTCGATGGTTCTTCTTCATTTCTATACCTAGTGTTCTCTTGTATCCATTGTGTCATTGTGTGGTCAATAATCATCTCAAGTAGAGTGTTTCCCCATGAGTCGTCTCCACCCTTTACTGTCATTTCTTCCCAGCAGATTTCTTTGCAATTAAAGTCGCCCATCATAACTATTCTTCCTCCATCTTCCATTATTTTATTTAATGTTATCTTTGTGTCCTCTAACATACTTTTATGTTCACTCTCCTCCCATGAGGCTGTTTTTGGAGGCACATAATTTATTACAAATTTTCTGCTCTTCTTATCTCTGTCTTCTACTTCTATCATAATCATCTCTACTGTATTCTTTCCATATATGACACCTTTCACGTTTATATCCTTCTTAGTCAGGAACATAACTCCACCCCCTTGCTTTTTCTCTCTGTTTCTAATCCAATAATTGTATGCATCATGTCCTACACTGTTGGGTGGTAGTGGGCCTTTTAATTTTGTTTCTACAATTCCCATTATGTCCGGTTCTTTTTCCTTCAAATAATCATTCAGCTCATTCAATCCTGTTATTAATCCATCTATATTTGTGTAAGACACTCTTAGTTTTCTGCCACTTCCATTGTGTTCTCTGTTTCCCTTATGTTTTTCTTTTGTATGTCGAACTTCCTTAGTTTCATGTTCACTACTCTCCAATAGAATCTCTCTTTCTCTGACTCCGTTCTGTTCTCGTTTTTTGCCTTAGCTTCCAGTCTTTTCTGCTTTTCTTCCTCTCTTTCCTCTTTATTCATTTCTCTTTTTATCCATATCTTTTTGTATTGTTCACTTGTTGCTAGTTTCCCTGTTTTGGATAAGATATTCTCTGCCGTTGTTTGTGACTTGAATTTAATCTTAATTGGTCTGGTCTTGTCTGTGCTATACTTTCCGAGTCTAAATTTCTCTTCGATTTGTTTCATAATTTCTGGTTCATCTTCCTGAACTGATTCTAATAATTGGCTTACTTTTTCATTTTCCTCTTTGATTCTTGTGGTTCTATCTGTGTTGTGTTTCTCTTCCATTCCTAATATAATTATACATTTCTTTTTGTCTGCTAAGTCTCTTACTATATTCTCCTTCTGTCTCATCACTTTAATAACTGAGTTTTCAGTTTGTTCATTCATTTGCTGTCTGATTATGTCAGTGAATGCAACCTTGCTATTTTCCTGATTTTTTTTCCAACCCTCCTTGTTCTCCATATTATTCTCCTTTAAGACTTTATTCTCATCTTTTACTTCTTTTAACTGTTGTTTTAATTCTTCAATTTCCTTAGTTAAGTTTTTGTTCGCCCTCTCTAGTTCTTCCAATTTTTCAATTCTTCGTATCATACTGTCAACATTACCTAACTTACGTTCCAAGTCCTCGATCACCTTATCAACTCTCTCCTCTAGTCTTATCAGTCGGGGGGGGGGGGGGTGGTGTGGGGGGGGGGGGGGGGGGGGGGGTGGGGGGGGGGTATGGGGTTGTGTCCCCCCCACCCTCTTTAAATCCCTGGAACATATTCTCGTCACTTTCTACTGTATTGCTCCTCTCTATACTTCTAATCTTTACATTTTTATTTGCCATTTCGTCATCACTGAGCTGGTCCGGTGGTCGTTTCATGTTGACCTTACGCTTGTCTGCTTGGGCCAAGTCCTCCACATCCTCATTTCCTTCCATTTCCCCAGCAATCCCTCCCCTTCTCCTCTTTTCCTACTTACCTACTGCCCCACGAGCAATTTCCCCCCACCCTGTAAATACAAAAAGGTACTTCTCTTTGCGTTGGGATCCACAATCGGCACTTTTCTTCAGAACGTTCTTCAAGCCGTCCGTTCGTTGAAAGTGTGTGTGTGTGTGTGTGTGTGTGTGTGTGTGTGTGTGTGTGTGTGTGTGTGTGTGTGTGTGTGTGTGTGTGTGTGTGTGTGTGTGTGTGTGTGTGTGTGTGTGTGTGTGTGTGAGCGTGTGCGTGCGTACGTGAATGTCCAAAACATTGTTTATGTGACTACCTAACGCATTATTCCTCTCGATCTTGCCTCTTCCCTACAGCTGAATGAGGACAGTGACTTCGGCAACCTCTGGTACCTGCTAGGGGAGGGGGTGACAATTGGTCAGAAGATTTGCTCTCATCTCATGTCCCATATGCACTTCTTCGTTCACAACCATAAGGTCAGTGAAAAGCATCATACACACTTACACAAACACTCGGTGGCGGATTGGTAAAGCACTGGCCTCACAAGCCAGAGAACCGGGGTTCGATTCCCCGGCCGGGCGGAGATAAGGTGGGTTTGTCTCCTTTCACGTGTAACCCCTGTTCACCTAACAGTGAGTAGGTACGGGACGTTAGTCAAGGAGTTGTGACCTTGCTGTCGTGGTGTGTGAGTGGTCTCAGACCTACCCAGAGATCGGCAAATAATGAGCTCTGAGCTCACTGCCGTAGGATGGTGTCTGGCTGTCTCGACAGAGACTGCAGCAGATCCGAGGTGAATACATACACACGCATATATATATATATACATATACATATACATATATATATGTATATATATACATATATATATATATATATATATATATATATATATGTATCATTGAACTAAACATTCATAACAGTTAGATACTTCAAATAATCAAACCGAACTTCTCGAGACTCGATCTGGGGACCATCATAATGCTAGCCCACTGCGCTACTGACTGCTGCACTGAGAGTACAAAAGAACCAGAACTTGATATCAATTTATACCCAGGAATTTATACTATATATATATATATATATATATATATATATATATATATATATATGTATGTATGTATGTATATATATACATATATATGTATATATATATATATATATATATACATATACATGTATATATACATATGTATTGAACTAAACAGTCGTAGCAGTTAGATACTTCAAATAATCAAACCGAACGTCTCGAGACTCGATCTGGGGACCTTCATAATGCTAGCCCACTGCGCTACTGACTGCTGCACTGAGAGTACAAAAGAGCCAGAACTTGATATCAATTTATACCCAGGAATTTATACTATATATATATATACACACACACACACATATATATATATATGTATATATACATATATATTTATATATATATGTATATATATATATATATATACATATATATATATATATGAAGACGGTGGTTTTATAAACATGAATATAGGAACTTGGAGGAACTCAAGTCACGTGGCTTTGGCCAGGTCATGCAGGGGATCGACTATCATTTCATCATCATTATCATATCTATCATCATCATCATCAACACAATCATCGTAATTATTATCATCATTATTATGATCATTAATATCAATAAATATTCATCATCACCATCATTATCAGTTGTAGTTGTAGCAATAATAGTTGTAATAGTAGTAGTTGTTGTTGTTATTGTTGTTGTTTTTGCTATTGTAGTAATAGTTGTTGTCCTTGTTAACTGTTGTTGTTGTTGTTGTTGTTGTTATGAGCTGTATTTTACAGCGTTTCTATCTTGTCATGTATCATTTTATATTTGGTTTATTGGTCTAGTTATTCAATGGTATTCATAGATTATATAATGGTCCTATTTTCTGTAGGAAGTTGTGGAGATATGATCTGGTATTGGTGTTTTGTCGCCAAAGATCTGGTGTAGGGTCAGTGCTGTTTGAGGGGCTTGACGGCAGTGAGTGAGGGAAGGAGTGAAGGAGGGAAGGTGAGGAAGTAGGAGGAGAAGGAGTTGTGTGTGTGCGTACAAAAATAATGACTTACAAAGAGACTCACAACGTGGCTAAGAGATAAAGAAAGTTTATGGAGGTAAAAGAAAGAGTGTCTATTCCATTGAAACTCACCTACCCCACCTTGCATCTCGCCTCATCAGGTCTACGGCTACTACGAGGTGTGTGGAGGAGCGTGGAGGTACACTGGGGTTATGTCGAAACAGAACTTATGCTGCGAGGGCGGACAACACAAACACTGCATCTCCAGGTACTAGACGACGACAGGACACAAAGAACGCCGGACCTGCTTCGCGCCGTGGGATGCAAGGAAGAAAAGAGAAGATACATTATGCATCTTCGGTCGGTGGCATAGTTCCATCTCCCTACCAGACACGTTTTCTACAAGTAAATGTACCTCTTACTAGATTTTTTTCTATTATTTTGCTCCCGATCCTACGTCGTTGTAAAGGGACGGGTTTCGAACTGGGACCATACAGGTAACAAATTCATGCTCAATCCTCCAGCTTCTCTCATTGAACAATACTTGCCCTGGCTGTCCGAAAATATAAGATAAATATGATAAATCGTTTCTGGGTCACCTTCAGGTCCGACAGTCATCGATATCATGAATTTGAATCGTAACGGTGGACTTGGTACCAACCTACTAGTGTAACAAAGAATGGATTCCATTCCTCTGCCTCTTCTTAAAGCTCATTATTATGATGGCTTAAGGCTAGAGGGGTCGAAACGTCTGGTTCTCAATAAAAATCTATATTTCCAGCCTTGAAGTTTCATTGCTACTTCATCTCCATATTTTGTTAATCATCTTTACGTATGTGTGTGTGTGTATGTGTATATATATGTATATATATATATATATATGTATATATATATATATATATATATATATATATATATATATATATATAGAGAGAGAGAGAGAGAGAGAGAGAGAGAGAGAGAGAGAGAGAATGAGAGAAAGCTGTTTATATAGCAACAGACATAATAAACACCAATAGACGTATTTTGCAGTTGCACATGGCACATGACACATAGAATGTGGCATGTGGCACGTGGCATGTAATATATGGTTTGTGGCTAAGTAACATGTAGCATATAACATAAATGACTTGGCACATATCATATGACATACAGCATGTAGGTTATAGCATGTAGGTTGCAGCATATGACATAGCGTGTGATGTGACTTGGGGTATGATGTGTGTGTGTGTGTGTGTGTGTGTGTGTGTGTGTGTGTGTGTGTGTGTGTGTGTGTGTGTGTGTGTGTGTGTGTGTGTGTGTGTGTGTATTTTCCTAGTTGTATTTACCTAGTTCTATTTTACGGGAAGGGGAGCTATACTCGTGGTATCCCGTCTTCATATCTCATTTTATCTAAACTGTTTTTATTTTTTATGACGTAGCGTGTGATGTGACTTGGGGTATGATGAGTGTGTGTGTGTGTGTGTGTGTGTGTGTGTGTGTGTGTGTGTGTGTGTGTGTGTGTGTGTGTGTGTGTGTGTGTGTGTTTATCGCCATTACACGATGACAAGCTGTTATACCGTGTGAGACAACCTGCTGGCGCACAACAACATTGATTCCTTACAAACAACTGTCAACAAACCCGTTATATAATCATATAATTGTATGTAAACGTACACACCAACCCGTGTTTGATTACCCTTTCTATTTCCCTCACATGAACTTTCCATCAACTTTTCATACAGATTGACTGGATCGAATGTAACATGCACTTTCGTCAACCCGGGGGTACTTTTGGATTACTATTAGTTTTGTACTAGCTTACATTATCATACATCTGGCAAAAGGATGTCCACTGAGAAGGAAATAGTATTTAAGATCATGACCGAACTCTGCAGACACCGTAGTTGCAAAGGTGCTCCCAGCAACCATGAGGAACTTCTTCGTCCTTGCCCTCTTCGTCGGCCTTTCAGCCTCTGTCAGGTGGGTCTTGAAACCAACTGTGATATAGAGAGACTGCAAGACCCCTCGACCATATACTGCTTCGTTTGAGTAGAAGCGACTTCGGTTACAATGTTCTAGATTTCCGTAAGAACATTTCAACAATGTGTCTAACATTCGTATTCTAGGTTTGAGCTTCTCTTTAGTTCGTCGTTCAGCTTCTCACTATACACGACGCAAGAGTAATTTGACACTTTGCGAATTTGAAAAACAAAAGATCGTAACCGAAGTCGTTTATGTTCAAACGAAGTAGCAAAATCAAGTACTATGCTAGAGAGAAATGTGTAGCTTGCTCCCACCTTAAACGAATGTGAGACCAGCACGCTTCCGATTAAGCCACCAGCGTTTCATCCTCCTAGTAATCTCTACCCAATACATCCATCAGCTCCTTTCCATCTCCTAAAGTAGACATTTTTCTTTTCTTTTTTTACCCAAGTAACTCCCGAGGTACCAAACGTGCTGGCCTCGTGTGTTCAAGTCCCGTTCTGCTCTCTGATTTCCAGCAGTGACTGTTAATAATAACCTGCCCCAACGGTCCTCACCCAGTAACCCATTGATTAATTCAAGACTAACCATCGAATGGTAATTTGTTGACTAACTCCGATTACAACGTTAGTAAAATGGATATCACTATATGGTTGTCACCGTGATGCCCTCGTTAAACACCTAATCATTAACATCATCGTTAATTTTCTATTAAACTGTTAAAGATTGAAGCTATAGTTATTTGTGATACATATTCCCTCAGTCCCCGAAGTCTATCTATCTGTATACCAGAAGGCTTCTTCCCACTAATGAGGGGGGTAGCCACCCAAGGCATGCAGCTGCCCCCACCCATTCTACTCCTACTCGCCAATCATTTATCTTTTTATCTTAGATCCTTGGATATGGAACTGCCTAGTGTAGACCTTATGGACCCTTGCCGTCTCCTTCAATCTTGTGGTATTATGTTTTTGTGGATGGAGGGTCATCCCTCTCCCCTGCGGCCCAAAGTCGTCGAAATAATTTTCAGAAAACCTTCCCGCAAATTACTGGAGTTCACGAAACCCGACTAAGAATTCGAAAAAAGAAAATAAATAAATAAGTAAATAAATTATTAAAATAATAAAAAAGCACATGAATGGGGGAAACTAGAAGAGACCATAAGCCCTACACTAGACAGTTTCATGTCCAATACCATATACCAACCCTATCCATAAAGTTATATAATTTTCTCTTTAAACAACCAATTATTTCAGAGCTCACTGCATGGTCACTGAGTCTATTCCATTCGTTAACTTTGGTAAACCAGTTCTTGCCTATTTCCTTCTCAAACCTAAATTTCACCAGTTTGATTCAATTACTACGAGTCCAGCCCTACTGTCTTAATATGATGACCTTGCCTGCGTCACCCTTGTTATAGCCCTTGACCCATTTGAATACCTCTATTAGATCACCCCGCACTCTTCGTTTTTTAAGAGAGTGTAATCTAAGGTGTCTAAGTCGGTCATCAGATAGTAATTTTCTAATCCCTTGTATAATTTTGGTCATTCACCTCTGTACTGACTCTAGTGAATCAACATCCATTCTAGAGCGTGGCGGCACACTAAGCTAGCATACTACTTGCTTTTGCTATTTCGTTTCAGTAGGAACGACTTTGGTTACAATATTTTAAGCTTCCGTAATAACATATCAACAATATGTCTAACTTTCGCATACAATTAACTTCTCTTGGTTTGTCAATCAACTTTTCACTATATGATGCAAGAGTAATTTGATATTTGGAAATCTAAAAAACAAAAGATCGTAACCGAAGTCGTTTTTACTCGAACGAAATAGCAAAAGTAAGTAGCATGCTAGCGAGAAATGTTTAGTTTGCCATCACATTTGAGCTGATTTTTTTTAACTCACTTTCCAGTGGACAGACGGAGCCTTGGTGTCGTTGTGCCGCTTTCGTCACATACCAGCATTCGGAGGTGATGGTCTACGAGGCGCCTGAGGTCATCATCGAATCATGTGACAACGCCAGCATCTGCAAAAACCAGTGTGCTGAACAGGTAACTTAATGTTCATGTTCACATTAAACTCTTACCATAAAAAACTACAAATATATCAGTCATTTAAAACCATTTTCAATACTTTCACAACTCGTGCGCAGTCTTATATATTTATTTTATTCCTTCTTTATCTTTAAAAAAAAAATCGCAAAATTGTATAAATGCGAGCTACGGTCGTTGTGGCGTGCCACATAGATCAGTTATTGTTTAGGTTCACAATAAACTCTTATGATAAAAAGAAACAAATATATGTCACTTGGAGCCATCTTTGATATCTTTCTCAACTCTTGCGCACGTTGATTTTTTTATCTATTCAGTTATTTTTTATGTGTATAAATGCGAGTTACAGTCGCTATGACGTGACCATTACAGTAACTTACGTATTTCTTATGTAATTTCTAATCATTTTCATTTTCCTAAAGCTAAACTCAATCAGCGACTACGGTGACCTATGGTCCATCGGAGACTCGGGGTTGACGGTGGGTCAAGGAATCTGCGACTACCTCAAGGACCATTTCATGTTCTTCGTCCACAACCATAGGGCAAGTATTCTTTTCCCCAAGGTGTATGTAAACAAGAGAAAAAAAGGGACAGAGGGGGAGAGGGGTTCGCCGATTAAGTGAAGCGGCCTTACTGTGGATGTACTGTTAGCTGCATTGACCTAGGGCATTGGGCGGGATACAGTGATGACCCGTCATCCATGAGGAGCTAAGACGGGAGGTAGGAATGGGTGGTGGATGGGAGTGGAATAGTGTGGGAGTGGGTACGTGCCTTTTGACTTGACTACCTCCCTGGTAAGGTGGAATAGGCCCTTTGTATATAGATAAAAAGCATGTAATTGGTAGTTGTGGACAAATATATCAAAAGAAAAACCAAATGATGACGGAGCCTTTATTAGTGCGACGTTTCGCTTGTTAAAGTTTTATCAAGTACATAGTCTTGGCACATAAATCTCTGAGAATGAAAAGGAAGATCCGGGAGATAACAGGGGAATGTCGTTAGAGACTAGGGAAGGTTGAGGAGGAGAGGAAGCAATTGTCCATGTGCAGGAAGACATGCTCAACGCCGATAAACAAAGGTGAAAGTTGAAGGAATAAAGCGAAGGAACATTTATCCACTATTGATGGACAAAAGCACGAGAGGAAAAAATATGTGGAGGGTAATTAGGGATTTTTTTTTTTTTTTTTTTTTTCTTTTTGTAATTTTCTAAGGTGGTTGATCTCCAGTCCTAAAGTCGATACAGTATACACTAATGGCACATTCGCATCATCAACAAATATAACCCAATCAACCACCTTTCCCACCTCAACACATTAGACCCGTTCCACTATCTGGATTTAAAAAAAATGGAGAAATGCAGAGGCTTTCCACAGTAGGGCCGATAACTATATCTGGCTTAAGGTGGCGGCACACTAGGCATTTCTCGATAGCATGCTACTTGTTTTTGTTACTTCGTTTGAGTAGAAACGACTTCGGTTACGATCTTTTGTTTTTCAAATTTCCAAATGTCAAATTACTTTTGCGTCATATAATAGTGAGAAGCTGAATGACGAACTAAGAGAAGCTATAAGAATGTTAGACATATTGTTGAGATATTGTTACAGAAGTCTAGAATATTGTAACCGAAATCGTTTCTACTCAAACGAAGTAGCATGTTAACCTAGTCTGCCGCCAACTTTACTCCACCTCTTTACCGTATGGCGACATCAGTCTTCATTTTCTCAAAAATGAGAACACGTTTCAGGATCTTGCCATATCTTCATCAATTAATAATTTCTTTCTATTCAATCATATCCCCTACACTCTCTGCTCCCTGCTCAACAGACATACCACCCAAAGCTCCCTTGAACCCATCCATCCAATTGACAGTTTCCTCTGTCATTCTTCCTATATGCACAAACCATCTCAATGATGAGCTAGCAAAATCTCAAAAAATCAGATCATACCTATGAAAAACAACGTTTGCAAACGGTGCTAGGAAAGTTCAGGTCTTAATCTATTTAATTTTCCGTCTCTTCATTTTTATCCACCCACCAGTCACACAAAACATTCACCAGAGGCATGTCACTACCTCGATGCCTAACCATCTACCTCTACTCCTTTAGGTATACGGTTACTACGAAGTGTGCGGAGGAGCATGGCAGTACGCAAATATACAGTCGCAGCAGAAGTTGTGTTGTGAGTACGGCCAGCATGAACACTGCATCTCCTATTAAGTGCTAGCTCGAAATGGCAGCCTTGAACACATTTTGGTCATCTCGTCGCTGTCCGACCGCTTGAACGCAGAGTTCCATCGAGTGTTCTGCGAAAATCTTATAATTCTGATGTCTTCATTTATCTTGAACCTCATTACTACCTCTAAGAGGATACAGTATATGTTAACTGTAGTTTACAAAAAGTGCAATGCTTGTCTCTTTTAATAAAAGATAGTTATAAACATAATTGAGTGTCCCTACACTTTTATCATTCGGATAGCACTTCCCTCGCTAGTAATAATCGTACTATTTCGAATACACAAATAGGACTGCCAATACGATGACGTAAATGTACATAATATAATATGTATATGTTCGGTTTTACTCCAGCCTCATGTATATATAAATACACATAGGAAAAAACAACATCAGTTTGTAAAAGTAAATCAAACGGGAAATAAATAAACAAAACACAAAATCATTAATGTATATATTCTAAAAGAATGGTCTAAGAAAACCAACTGGGTAATGCAAATTTCATAACTTAGGAATAACGAAACAAAATGGAAAAAAAATTCAAGAGCACTTAAACGAAACAACTCAAGTGTACGGGAGGGCGAATTTATATTTTTAGAAAACATCAAGTTGTCCTCGGGGTTTCGTTTATAAAAGAAAGCAGCTTTTAGTTGCAGTATCTCTTGCCTCTGACTTTTTGTTTAATCAGAGCTGGTGTGGCAATTATATTGATCATCACTAGCTACCATACGATAACTGTTAAGTTAATTCCAGTCTTTCTATAATGACCAACAAAACCAAAACAGGCGGTTTGTCGGAACGCACTGAGTGTCGTGTTTACAAGCTCCTGCTGGAAACGTGCAAGAGGGGACTTGATTCTCAATGGATTATCCTCGATAATATAGGACCTGGGTTAGATTTGTATGCATTTAATTTAGGAGAGGATAACTCAACTGTTCTAGGCAAGCAGGCAGGCTGGCAAGCTGGTGGGCAGGTTGGCAGCAAGGCAGGCTGGCAGTCAGGCAGGCAGGCAGGCAGTCAGGCAGGCAAGCTGGAAGGCTGACTGGCAGGCAGGTAGGCAGGCAGGCAGACAGGCAAGCAGTCAGGCAAGCTGATGAGCTGGTAAATGGCTGGTAGGTAGGCTGGCAGGCAGACAGGCAAGCTGACGAGCTGATGATAGTCGGGCGGGTGGCTGTCGGCAGAGCTGGGAATCGGGGCCCCACGTTGGGCATCCAGATGTTAGGAACGTAGGGAATGTGGGCCTGGCTGAAGGCAAACTCTGGAAGATTTTGTTATTTTTGTTATAAGGTTGGGTGCCTAAGAACAGGTAAATAAGCTCGCTTCTGGCCACGAGAGGAGCATGGGGGTCGGGGAGGAGACGGGATCTCTCCTTGGCGGGGAAGTCTCGGTCTGGGAGGTGGCTGGAAATAGTTGACCCCTTATGTTCACCGGGATCAGGTCATGACCCTCGCATTAACTAGCACATGGAAGACGCTCAGTACAGCTGGGGGCTGCAGGTGCTCCAGAAGACTCGTTTTGTCCGATTCGACGCAGCGGGTCGGTCCTCAGAGTACCGCTTGTCCGACCGATGCAGCCGGGTCATGACCTCGGGGCAGCCGATAATTCCCAGGTGTCCAGTACTTGGAGACTTTCGGAAGCGCCGATGCTACGTATGTGTCGCCGGCGAGTGCAACTGCCTCACACGTCCCAACGGAAGTCGAGGGTGGCGATGAAGTTGTGTGGAACCTCGACAAGAAATAGGCCAGGGAATTGTCATCGTCTCTGTTGGCAATATATCTAGCCTATGGGGGGAGTTTATTTTTCTATAGATGAAGTGTCTAAGAAATATGGTAGGGGTTTACGAGAATGGACAGATCGAGAATGAGATGAGGCGGAAAGTGGGGATGGTAAGGGAGCTGGGAGATAGGGTTGATGAAAGAATGCTGGGATAGTTTGGGTATGTGGACAGAATGAGTGAAGAAAGGCTATCAAAAAGAGTGTGGTGTGGAAGGCAGAGGTGGATGGTCAAAACTTAAAGGAAAGACCAAGAAAGGGATGGATGGATGGATTGGGAGAAAGGGGACTTGAGTACAAAGAGGTCTGTTGAGAAGGGAAGAGTGATAGTCATCAATGTTCATGTTGCCATCTATTGAATGTGTAGATAGGAAGGAGAGAGAATTTCACTAGATGACCAGTTAGCATTTTATTTTCGCTAAGGTGGCTATGGTGACAGGGAAGAAGTAGCCAGGGGGCACGATTGATCATAGTTATGGGAAGGACTTTTTCTGCAATATCCAATGTGGATAGTAGGTCTGCCATTCTTTTGTCATATGGATGGGCATTATGTAAGTATTTGTCAAATTCTTGACGGGTTGTAGAGGTTTTAATGATAGATGCTCGGAGTGTTAGTTGGGTAAAGAGGCCTAATCATGTTTTAGTGGTATTTTCTGATGAGGGGAGATAGAGCAGATAGTTATTGACCAATGTAGGAGGTTTGACTGCAGTGGCTTGGAGAGGAGAGGACTGTAATACAATTTAGCATTTTTATGATAAATTTATAATATATATGTATATATATATATATATACAATATATATATAGATATATATATATATATATATATATATATATATATATATATATATATATATATATATATATATATATATATATATATAATCTTACAGGATCAAGTTCTTGAAGCTTAGGTGGACTTTATGCTGAAGTGTAAATATGCAGTACACCAAGCACAGCCACGATCCACAGTTTCAACTACACCCGAGCTCCCCAGAGGTGAGGAACACATACTCTTCTGGTTGGGAGCTGCGAGAGTTTTGAAGTCCAAAGTAATTTGTAAACGTTGTCGACTGGGAACACGGTGGTTCCTCACGAAATATACTTGCATTTAAAAATACACTTGACTGTTATACAGATCAATTCATGAAGTTGAATCACCATGACTATACATAAGAATATTTCTACTTTAGAATATTATAATGACGTCAGCAAGGTTTGTTGTAACATACATACATACATATACCAAGGCTTTTTCCCCCTTACAAGGGAGGTAGCCAAAAAGGAAAAGGCATAAAAACACTCCCACCCATTTCATCCCTACATACACTCCACACCCCTCCCACCCTCCCTCTCATCTGAGCACCTCCTGGATGACGGGTCATCCCTGCACCCTGCCCACCGCCCTGGGTCAGAAGCAGTGTCGCAAGACACAGCACATCCACAGCAAGGCCGCTTCATTTAATCGGCGACCCCCCCCTCTCTGTCCCCCCTTGCATATAATGAGAGGACGGGGAGAAATCCCTTCGGGCTGCGTCAAAATTTACTCACACATACTACCCCACCCCCCACCCTCCTGCCCATTCCTCCTCATGCAATCACAACATCATCCATATACAACCATTCTCCATTCACCTCTGTCTTCCGTCCTCTCCCTTCCTTCCTCAACAGACATTCCCCTCTTCCCCAAAGCCCCCTTCACCCCATCCATCCACCTCATCCTAGGACGTCCCCTCATGTTCACTCCCTCCACATCTGCCTTCCATACCTCTTTTACTAGTCTTTCTTCACTCATTCTTTCCATGTGTCCAAACCATCCTAATATTCTTTCATCAACCCTATCTCCCAGCTCCTCTTTCACCCCTGTTCTCCTCCTCACCTCCTCATTTCTTACTCTATCCAGCCTAGTAACCCCCACCATACTTCTCAGACACCTCATCTCAAACACATTCAAACTTCTTCTCTCTTCTACTCTTATGTTCCACGTTTCTGCCCCATACAGTGCTGTTGGCACAATCACTCCTTCATACAGTCTCCTCTTCGCATCCATTCCCAAATGTCTATTCCTCATTACACTCTTTAATCCACCAAGGCATTTACTCGCTTCTCTCAATCTACATTCTACCTCCACCTTCACTCCACCTTTTCCTGCTACACTTGCACCCAAGTATCTAAAACTATCTACTTCCTCCAGTTGCTCTCCCTTAATGTTCACTTCCAATCTACTGCCACTTTCACCCCTTGTACATCTCATCACCTTACTTTTACCTACATTTATCTTTAGCTTTCTTCTATCACATACTCTCCCAAACTCTGCCACCAGCTTCCTCAAACCCTCCTCTGACCCTGCCACAAGCGCAGTGTCGTCCGCAAACTACAGCTGGCTCACCTCCCACTTTTCTCCATTTTCTTTAACCATCTCCAATCCCTGACCCACTACCCTAGCATTCACCTTTCGCACCACCCCATCCATGTATAAGTTGAACAGCCAGGGTGACATAACGCATCCTTGACGAAGTCCCACCTTTACTTCAAACCACTCACTCTCTCCATTTCTAATCCTGACACAAGCTCTACTACTCTCATAAAAACTCTTGACAGCTCCCAGAAGCTTTCCTCCTATCCCATAAATCTGCATAACCTCCCACAGTGCCTTTCTGTCTACCCTATCATAAGCCTTTTCCAGATCCATAAAAACCCAAAAAACATCCTTCCCCTTTCCTATAGCTTTCTCACATATCTGTCTTATCACAAAGATCTGATCTACACAACCCCTACCTGTCCTAAATCCACACTGTTCCTCACCAATTACTCCTTCTGTTCCTCTCCTAATCCTCTCAATTAAGATCCTCCCATAAGCCTTCCCTACTACACTTAACAGGCTAATCCCTCTGAAACTACTACATTCACACTTGTCCCCTTTTCCCTTGTAAAGAGGAGCTATACAGGCACTTCTCCAGTCCTCCGGTACTCTACCCTCTCTCCAGCAAACATTAAATAACCTCACCAACCAGTCCACCATCACTGAACCTCCCTTTTTCAGACATTCTGCATGGCATCCATCCAGACCAGGTGCCTTACCTGCTTTCATCATCTTTACAACTGCCTTCACCTCATCCTTCCTTATTTCTCCTCCATTCTCCTCACTCATCACTCTCATTTTCTTCGCATTTCCCACTGCAGCTATCTTTCCTTCCCTATCCTCCTTCACATTTAGCAAATCCCTAAAATATTCTGCCCATCTTCCCCTTACTGCCATCTCTTCCATTATCATCTCTCCATCTGTACCTTTTACCTTTTCTTCTCTACTTGATTCGCCTCCTCTTCCTCTCTTTATTTCTTTCCAAAACATCTTTTTATTACTTTCAAAATTTTCTGTCATACTCCTACCCTGTTACTGTTGTAACAGACGACGGATACCCAAAACCCATTGTAATTTACAAGGTTGTGGAGACTAATTAGTTTACAACCTCAAGTTTTACATTGTGTCTACAAGGTCCATTACAACCTGTACTCAATCTCTTATCACAGACATTGTAACCGTGGTCTTGTAAGTCGTGGAGTTTACGATCACCGATCTCCACACACATCAGCTGATATTGGTTCCTGCTGATTAGCCCATAGCTTGTCATGCATCCTCAGCCAGAACACGTATTCTCGTAGCCGCTTAATGTAAACACAGAAGTATCGTAGCTACCCAACTCACCGTAAAATACAAATTACATAAAAAAATTTGCTTCATTCAATTTGTTCACTTAAGTTCCCCATTTTACCTAATGCTAAGAATTCTTCAATCGTATTATCATATGCATACAGTAACAAAGAAGAGGGAGACAATGCATATCCGGTGAACTCCAGTCACCTGCTCGCAATGCTAGAATCGAAATACCTTGTGTGGGATGACAAATATATGAAATTCAAATGTTGAAGTAGGATGAAAATCAAAATCGAAGTGTATGATAGTATTTCTACTCAAGTGTTTGATTTGTGTGTTTGAGATGCCATACTACATTTGACAATATCACTAGTGCTTGAAACTCCTCTATCATTTTAATCCTACTTTTGATGGTAATCCTAGCGTTTGAATTTTGTGTATATGTTGTAATCATACAATTTGTATTTCATTTTCATCCTAACCCAGAATTTGAATTTCATATATGTATGTCATCCTATACATAATATTTTTATTCTTGCATTTGATTTATATTTGTGAGATGCCATACTGCAATTGACGACTTGATGAGAGCGTTTGAAATTCGTCTGTTATTTTCATCCTACTCTTGACAGTGATTCCAGCATTTGAATTTTGTGTACAGGTTCTGATTGTACACTTTGAATTTTATTTTGACCCTATTACAGCACTTTAATTTCATATATTTGTCATCCTATGATTCGATTCTGGACAAATTTAAACATAATGTTTACATAATTACTGTATTTTACAGCGAGTTGGGTCATTGGTTACTCGACGCTTCTCTGTTAACATTCAGCAACTACGAGAAGTTGTAGTCACCGGGTCGGGAGATTGATCCTTGTCTGGGCCCATGAACTTAAGCTGTTTACCGAGGAGGTTACTGCCGTTAATGGGCACCACGGTGGAGGGTTGAGGCTTGCCTCGCCTGATGGTCAGGGGCCCGCCATGACTTATGTAATATGTTCAAACTTTCACCGCAGAGATTAGCCTTAGGAAAGGCATCCACTATAAGCAATGGCCCCCCACAGCTGTTCACCTCAGGACCTGAGGTGACTTGGGCATCACTGTGTGTGTGATACATCAGCCTCCTCCAGGCATTATCAATGCAGTGGCATACCATGGACACCAACTCCTGTGCTCATGTATGAACAGTTCCGGACCACTGACAAGGTTGAGGTCTGAGTGGGTACCAGCACCACAAACCACGAAAAAACAAAAAATAAGTGTTGTCATTGGCCGAGTACCTATGACAAGTTATGCTCTCATTGGCTGGAACCAATATCAGCTGATGTATCTACACTTGTTTGGTCTCTAATTTTCTAACATACCTAGATTCAAATTCATGTACAGTTCCAGCTTAATCTATACCATTGATTTCCAATTATCATATCTAGATTTGAATGCATGCATTGTTTGAGCTTGAACTATATCACCTAATCTATTCCACATATCTATATATATACATCTATATGGAAAACTATATTTCTTCACACCCTTTTAATATGTGATTTTCCTTAATTTACTTCCATGCCCTCTTAAAGTCTTTCCATCTTTAATCAGGAGATCTCTTCTATCAATATAATCTATCCCCTTTAGTGACCTGAACACTAATCATGTCACCTCTTTCTCTTCAATCTTTCAAAGTTGGTAGACCCAATACATTTAGTCTTTCCTCGTATGGTTTATTTGCCAGGGTGAAGACCAGTTTGGTTCTTGCCTTTTGTATTTTCTCAATCTTGCTTATATCCTTCACTTTGTGTGGGGACCATACAATTGATGCATATTCCAGTCTTGGACGTATCAGATTTTCGATGAGTTTTTTCATCTCTTCATCCATATAATGGAATGCCACTTTAATCTTATGCAGTAGTCCATATGTCTCTCCTACAATCCTGCTGATATGTCTTTCAGGTGACAGGTTGCCTTCTATCAGCATTAACAAATCCTTCTCTTCTTTTGCTTTTGTAATGTGTTTGCTTCCCAAGGAATAGTTTAAGGATGGCCTTTTGCTGGTATTGCATATTTCCAGTACTTTGCATTTTTTGGTATTGAACTTCATAACCAAAAAGTGCAAAGTACTGGAAATGGGCAATAATGGCAAAAGGCCACAACCTACTCCACTACAAACTCTACACACAGTTTGACAGCAGTGGTAGCATTTGCAACCGTTACTCCAGCTGTATGAGTTTGAATCTTGCCCAGGACTGAAATAATTTCAGTATCACTACACTTCAAACCATCACTCCAACTCTTGCGGGCAGGGAGTTAGGGTGAGGTGGGAGGTAGGGTGTCTGTGTAAGGTCACAGCATTACTCATAGATTGATATATATGAGCTTTGACATCCAGGAGGGTAATAGCTGTCAGTCACATGTTCAACACATGATCCTAGACCATGGTGAATTGTATGATCATGGTTATATCTGAGACAGGAGTTTCAGTACAGGTTGTAATGGGCCTTGTAATCACAAAATAAAATTTGAGCTTGTAAACTAGTTACAGTCTCCATGACCATGCAAGTTACAATAAGTTTTGAGTATCTGCCACCTGTTACAGTGAACCTCACTGACACTTAATAACAATCTAAAGCATAAATATTCTTATGTATAATCATGATGGTTCAACTTCATAAATTAATATGTATAGCTGTCTAAGTACATTTTCAAGTACAAGCATATTTAGTGAGGGATTATTGTGTTCCCACTCGACAGCATTTCCAAACTGTTCTCAGCTTCAGAACTCGCAGCTCCAAACCAGGTGTAGTGTAAACTGTGGATAGTGCCTATACATGAACAGAAAAACTGCATGCTAAATTGACAGCCCCTTAGTTTACAAAAAAGGAACTGTTTCATTATCCTCTGCATTATGATTCTGACACACTTTACCTATGTAGAATGCTCAAAAAGATAACAACTCAATGGTTTGTACATTTGAGCTTGCAACCCTTAAATTTTTAATTGACACCATACATACTTTCTCCCAGTACTCAGACAATCTGTTCTCAAAACATATATACACTACCAATAAGACTTTTTCCAGTCACATGGTGGGTTGGCATAGCCAAAGGCTGGGCCCATCCCACACCCATTTGTTGCTCCTCTTATTTTAGCTCCATATGAATGAAGGGTCATCTGTATCCCTTGCTCACTGCTCAGGTCAAAAGCAAAGCAGCATGATTCAATATGTAGGCTACTCATACTAAATATTTAAATGGTTATCAATGAGGCACTAACTTTAACATGCTGAATATATATGTAGAAAGACTGAAGTACTGGAGCAAATAATGATACATACAACTTCCATCATATACATCTTTACTTGAGATAAAGGTTAATAAATAAAGTGGTCACTGAACACATTGTCTATTAATACATGGGTGACTGTTGTTTCCAGTTTGATATGTAGATCACATATTAACCCTTTATTGCCCAAAGGGATGAATTACACATTTAAGAATTTGAGCCTCACTAATGCCAGATATTATCTTGTCTTATGCCAGATGATTTTGTCCTGGACAGTACAGGGTTAATTTTCTTGACAGAACTATCTCAAGAACTCTCTTTAACTACCCAAAGGGATGAACGGTGTATATTTGAGGATTCTATTATGGATGAAATGAAAAGATCTCATTCAGCTTTAGGAAACCCCTGGGTAGTCAATGATATGTTGTATTCCCTACATGTGCTTGAACTAAGTTATTTACTCTGAAATAATCTTTCAGTTATTAATCTTGTCTACAAGGTGATCAAGTTTCATTCAACTTAACAGTATTCTTCTTTTTCATGTACAATATGAGAACAGTAATCTGCAAAGATGTTGTGCACAATAATATCATATCTTCAAGAGTATGAACTTGTTATTTTTCTACAATCCATAATGTTACAAAGGCAGGTATTATTGTTTTGCCCAATAAATCTTGGTCTTTCTTTGTGAAAAAATACATATGAAATTTGAAAACCAAAAAATCACCCAAAAACAAATGTAAAAAGTTATTGAATTTCATTAATTACAAAAGTTCTTGTTCTCCAACTATTGTGCTGTATTTAGTGCCAACTTAATGCATAGAAAAATATTTCACACATATATGATCATGATAAACAAATGACAACTATGACCATAATATTTAGGTCATAAAGCATTACACAATTTTGGGGACCCTCGAACAAACAAGATACTCTGAACTTCCTAAAATTTAAAAGCTGATATCTTTTAACCATCTATCTATCTACATACCAAGAGCTTTTTCCCCTTTATAAGGAAGGTAGCAAAGTCAAAGGCACATACCCATAGGAGATTCTTTTAACTAAAGGAATCAAAACAGCTAAATTTGTACATGGTGATTTTCTAGGACCATGAAAATAATTCAGTCCCACACAAACAACACATATTTAAATGAATATACTATAGGTAAAGGAATCTTGGGTAGCTCAGAGGTAACACTCACCATATGAGTATGTGCAAATGACCTGAGTTCATCTCCCCATGGTAGACATATGAATGGGTATTGCTAGTATGGCTCCTCAAACACCCAAGAAAATTATCTAGCTCACACTGGAACCATATATGAATTTAAAATACAGTAAAATAATTGGAGATTAAAACACAGGATTCCATGAACACAGTTTCTTTCTTGTATCCCACAGTGGACAGGATGCAGGGATGACCCGTCATCCAGGAGGTGCCAAGATAGGAGGGAGGGAGGAGGGTGGAGGGGAGTGGAATATATGGGAAATGAAATGGGTGGGAGTGATTTCTATGCCTTTTTCTTTTTGGCTACCCCCCCCCCCGTGTAAGGGGGAAAAAGCCTTTGGTATATGTATGTATGTATCCCACAATTAAGTACATATTTGTTAGCACCGAGTCAAGGTTACTTGATGCCTCATACAGACAACACACTATAACAAAACCAGTCTAATACCTGCCTATCACATGCACATTTTACCCTAGCACTAAAACTTTCTGTGTATCCACCCAAACATGCATCGGCATGGAAGGCAAGTCATGCCTATACGGCAGAGAACACATTCTCAACCCTAACATTTCCCCTAAGGTTCCCCACCAAGGTGGTGGGCATCCACAATACAATACAACAGGCTGCAACTAACTAACCATAAGTAAATCTTCTGTAATTAATACTGACATCTCTCACAAGTGAATGAGTGTGTTGCAAAACACTACTCACAGGCACTTCTTGATGGTCACAACATATTGATCAATGGTGAATGATTTGTGTAGAATATAAAAGATGGTATAAAATACATTAAGTAGAAAAAAGTATCACAAAGTCATGGTGAGTGATTTGTATACTATAAAAGAAATGGTGTGTTGCATGTTAAGTAGAACAATAGGTACATCTTATGATAATGGCTTTTTCCCCCTTAAAAGGGAGGTAGCCAAAAAACAAAGGCATAAAATCCACTCCCACCCATTCCATCCCCACATAATCCACTCCTATTCATCCCCCTCCCTCTAATCTTGGATCCTCCTGGATGACGGGTCATCTCTGCATCTCGCCCACTGCCCTCGGTCAGAAGCAATGTAGCAAGGCAGAGCACATCTACAGGAAGGCCATTTCATTTAATCAGTGACCCCCCTCTCCATCCCCTCATGCAGAAAAAGAGAAGACAGGGAGAAATCCCTTCGGGCAACATCAAAATATCATTCAAACATACTCCCTCCCCCCATTCCCCACCCACTCCCTTCCATGCATCACAGCATCATCCATACACAACCATTCTTCACTCACCCCTTTCTTCTGTCTTTCCCCTTCCTTCCTTCCTACTCTTCTCCTGGTTAAAACTATGTAGTCCATTGAAGCCCTATCTATCACCCTTCCATCCACCATCCTCTCCCATGTGTACTTATGCTTGACTTTCTTCCTCACCAACAACAGGTAAAAAAGTAAAAGACTGCACTGAGATGATTAATTCTTTTAACACAGTGCATAACTTTGCATACTTTGGGACCCTGTTGCAGAAGCACTGTGTCTTGCTGCATTATCTTTGACCTAAGTAATGTGGTGGAGTGCAGGAATGACCCTTTATCCACAAAGTGTTTGCATTGATGGGAGGGGCAACAAATGGGTTTTGAATGGGTGTAGGGCAGGTATGGGGTGGCTGTATGCTTTAGTTTGCCCCCCCTCCCCCTTTGAAAAGGAAAAACGGCCTTTTGGTATGTACTTATGTATGTAAATTTTATATATGTATGATGATTTCATTCAAACTACAATGTATTTACAAGAGAGAGAAGTGCATTGTCTGACCATT
The DNA here is from genome assembly GCF_046742065.1 of Oratosquilla oratoria. Taxonomy (NCBI): domain Eukaryota; kingdom Metazoa; phylum Arthropoda; class Malacostraca; order Stomatopoda; family Squillidae; genus Oratosquilla; species Oratosquilla oratoria. The sequence goes on from NC_134793.1 coordinate 4,402,585, forward strand.
ATCTGGTGGAGGGGAAACTAGGAGTGGAGGTTAGGTAGATAAAAAAAATGGAAATGGAGGGAGGCAGAGAGGTGCTGAAAGTGACCTAGATGAATAAGGAGAAAGACAGAATACCAGATCAAGCTGAGAGAGGTATGGAATGTAGTGAAAGATAAAAGAGAAAGGGGAGGAAGACTAGGCGTTTTTCAAGAAAGAAATGCTAAGGTTATAAAGACAGTGTGTGAGATAAGGAGGATAGGAGGGAACAGAGGAAGCAGTAAATGTTGGGATAAAGAGGTGAGGGTGAGAGTGGAGGAAACAAGCATATGAGGAACAATTACAGAAAAAAAAGAGGAAGCATATAAGAAGTACAAAGTGAAGAGGGTAGAAGCAAAATGCAAGGCAAGGAAGGCCAAGAGGAGAGCAGATGTGAGGTAGGGTAAGTATTTGATGGAAAATTCTGAAGAATAAAAAGATGTTTCAATAGGAAATTAAATGAGTGAGGAAATTGCCTCTATGTAGAAAAGAGTGGGTCAAGGGTGCAGATGCAGAGATGTTCGTGAAAAGTAAGATGGTGAGTGGAAGATGGGTACAGTGTTTCAAGTGTTTTTAATATAGAGAAGGTTAGGTACACTTTGACTGTGGAGGTGGAAGATGCCAGGTGAATGGTTATAATAGGAGAGGCGAATGATAAGACATTGAAGATGAAAATTAGAAGGCACCTGGGTTTGATGGTTGTCATGTGGAATGTCTAACGAAAGTTGTTGTGGTGGAATGGCTGGTGAGATTGTTTAATATGTGTCTAATGGGAGGAAGGGTACTGGTGGACTAAAGGACTCCATGTATAGTTCCACTATACAAGGGAAACAGGAACAAGTGTGAAGATATTAGTTTTAGAGGGATTAACCTGTAAAGCACGTTTAGTAAGGTATTTGGGAGTGTGTTCATTAATTGTTGTTTTGAGTTTCACGAAGTAGGAAATGTGCAGCCCCACAGTGGCTGAAAACAGTCCTCAGGCCCTTCCACAGATATCTCTGGGAAGAAACATTGGACTGTTATCTATGCTACCTTGGTGTGGAACTGTTTCCTTTGCACCAGCTGAGAAAGGTAGAGGGAGGGGAGAAATTGTCAACCTTCAGTTCTCCAGGTGTGAAAAGTGTAAAAAGTATAGTTGAAGTCTGATGAAATATGAAGTTTAGTGGTTGGTCTTGTAGTACTTATTTTGTGATCTGAGTGAATGTGTTTTTGTATGATATATTGCAATGGATGGAAAGCTATGAAAATTTATGCACCAATAACATGTGCTGTTTCAACTTAATAAGGTGTTATACTGTAAAACAAGTGAGACCAAAGACAGGTACTTTTAAATGATAATCAACACATTGGTCATGTATATTGCAATGGATGAAAAGAAGCTATGAAAACTTATGTACCAATAACATATGTTGTTTCAGCTTAACACGGTGTTCTACTGTAAAACAAGAGACCAATGACAGGTACTTTTAAGTGGTGGTTCTATGTGATGGTACCTAAAAGAATCATTTCTCTTCACCTTTCAACACTCTCACCTCCATCTAGAGGTGCATGACACTTGGTTTCCAGAATTGGCCCAAAATCTGTCAACTTCAAATGTATTTCTTCAATTTTTTTCGTAAAAGGAGAGCTGACATCCAGCAAGTGCTTCCCTCCTACTACAGAGCCAATGACATAAAGGAGACCTATAATAATATACACAGGAATTTGTACAAAATTTCTACTGTGACAGAATGACGTAAGGGCCTGAGTATTGCCAAACACTGTGGGGCTTTAGGTTTCCAATCATTGAAACTTGAGGGAATGATTATTATCATGAAACAAGGAGATAAATATGTGACTCAATATAAGTAGCCTCATTATATAAAATTTCACAGACTAGCAAACCAAAGTAAAAACTTAGTAAAAAATTTGTAACAAGAGTAATGAAAATTTTTGCACACAGTTGCGTCAGCTTGAAACCACTTGCTGGTGGAATATGTCAATTGTCGTTTCATGACATTCTCTGAGATCATAGTTTCCATAACCTATGGAAAAGGTACCATCTGCTTTGCGAAAGTAATCCAGTCCTCTTCCAATCTTGACAATCCAACCGCTGTCCAACCTATGGAAAAAAGCAATATTCAATCTTTGAAAATTAGAGATTAAAGCCAAAAGATTAAATTATCGTAAAAACTTTAGATATTCTAATAACAGCACCATATGCACTTATTCCACCTGATCCCACGGTTGCACCCATGACCCATAAGCAAATAAAATAGTGTGTAACAAAAGACTGATCATCCAGTTTATTTTCATTTTCATATCACAGAAATGGGATTAAAATCTGAATGTTTTGTCTACTTAATAACAGTAATACATACATACAACAACGGCTTTTTCCCCCTTACACGGGGGGTAGCCAAAAAGAAAAAGGCATAGAAACCACTCCCACCCATTCCATTTCCCATATATTCCACTCCCCTCCACCCTCCTCCCTCCCTCTTATCTTGGCACCTCCTGGATGATGGGTCATCCCTGCATCTTGTCCACTGCCCTGGGTCAGAAGCAGTGTCACAAGACACAGCACATCCACAGCAAAGCCGCTTCATAAATTCAGTGACCCTCCCCCCCCTCTCCATCCCCTTATCCAGAAAAGGAGAAGATGGGGAGAAATCCCTTTGGGCTACGTCAATTTTTTTCTCATACATACTTCCTCACACCCCATCCCTCACCCACTCCCCCTCATGCATCACAGCATCATCTATACACAACCCCTCTCCATTCACCCCTATCTTCTGTCCTCTCCCGTCCTTCCTCCACATACATTCCTCTCTTTTGTAATGCCCCTTTCACCCCATCCATCCATCTCATCCTAGGATACCCCATCATATTCACTTCTTCCACCTCTGCCTTCCACACCTCTTTTACTAATCTTTCTTTATTCATTCTTTCCATGTGTCCAAACCATCCTAATACTCTTTCGTCAACCCTACCTCCCAGCTCCATTTCCACCCCTGTTCTACTCCTCACCTCCTCATTTCTCACTCTATCCAGCCTAGTAACCCCCATTATACTTCTCAGACATTTCATCTCAAACACATTCAAACTCCTTCTCTCTTCCTTTCTTATGTTCCATGTTTCTTCCCCATACAGTGCTGTTGGCACAATCACTCATTCATATAACCTCCTCTTACCATCCATTCCCAGATGTCTATTTCTCATTACACTTTTTAATCCACCAAGGCATTTCCTTGCTTCTCTCAATCTACATTCTACCTCCACCCCCACTCCTCCCTTTCCTGCCACATTCACACCCAAGTATCTAAAACTATCCACTTCCTCCAGTCTCTCACCCTTAATGCTCACTTCCAGCCTGCTGTCACTCTCTCCCCTTGTACATCTCATCACCTTACTTTTGCCCACATTTATCTTCAGCTTCCTTTTTTCACACTCTGACTAAAAGGCCCTTCCCCCATGATTAGAGAGAATGGCGAAGTCAAGCATAAACCTACCCTTCATCCATCCCACACCCACCCAAAACCCAAATGATGTACCTCCCATCTTAGCTCCTCATGGATGAAGGGTCAGATTCCCCTCCACCCAACCACCACCATTGTTTGGATCAAAAATAATGCAGCAAGACACAACACCTTCACAGCAGGGCCTGACAGACGAAGCTGGTTTACCCCAACTACATCATCACATCACAACCCTCTTCCATTATTCACTCATGATATCACAAAGCAAACAAGAAATCCCTTTGGACCACATAAATTTCTCATTCATTCACAGCCACTCTCCACTTACACCTATCCCTTGCTTCTCCTTTCCCTCTTCAACAGACATTCCCCTTATACCCAAGATACAAGGTCTCCTTCACCCAATCCATCTATTCCATTTTTTGTTTCCCCCTCTAGTTCATTCCATCTACATCTGCCTTCCACACTTTTTTGCTAGCTTTTTCTTCAATCATTCTTTCCATATAACCAAACCATCACCGTATTCTTTGATGAACCCTATCAGCCAGCTTTCTAATAATACTAACAATTTCCTTGAGTCTCAATGACTGGAGACTAGAGCACCCCACATGGTACATCCATCATCTTACTTAAGAATGACAATAACAACTTGAAATATAAAAATATAAAGGGAGACCAAGTCAAAGCATACAGCCACCTAAATCTACCTGAATTTGGAAAAGGCTTCCAGTAAAGTGGCAGACAACAGATCAATATGGTACATACATACATATACCAAGGCTTCTTCCCCCTTACAAGGGAGATAACCAAAAAGGAAAAGACATAAAATCATTCCCACCCATTCCATCCCTGAATACACTCCACACCCCTCCACCCTCCCTCTTATCATAGCACCTCCTGAATGACGGGTCATCCCTACACCTTGTCCAATGCCCTGGGTCAGAAGCAGTGTCGCAAGACACAGCACATCCACAGCACAGCCAATTCATTAAATCGGTGACACCCCCTCTCCGTCCCCCTATGCATAAAAGAGGACAGGGAGAAATCCCTTCGGGCTGCATCATATTTTGCTCACACATACTACCTCACCCTCCATCCCCGTCCATTCCACCTCATGCATCACATCATCATCCATATACAACTATTCTCCATTCACCCCTGTCTTCTGTCCTCTCCCGTCCTTCCTCAACAAACATACCCCTCTTCCCCAAAGCCCCCTTCACCCCATCCATCCACCTCATCCTATGGAAATTAGAAAGTATAGGAGGCCTTCAAGGGCATACACTGGAATGGGTAAAACACTTTTTAACTATTAGACATATAAGAATATCAGTGAGAGATGAAAAATCAGACTGAAGAGAAGTGACTTGTGGAGATTACAGCCTATTACAGCCTAGAGGCAATGGATCTTCTGCAAGAAAGACCAGAGGCAACAGATTGACTGGATTGACAATCTACATTAACACAGATGCTACATAAATACAGGATGCATTTCCTTCAATACTAACAGAATGTTCCACAGGTTTTCTGCAAGAGACCAAGAGCAACAGACTGACTGATTGATTGATCAACAGAATAAATTAAACACAGAAGTTACTTACCGTATCTCCCTATCATGTAAAGTGTCAGAAAACTCAAAAATGAGTTCAACATTATGCTTCTCTAAAGACCGTTTTATCTCCTCTAACCTTTCCAACTGTAACCTGCATAGGAATGAAAAGAATAGATATAATACCATATCAAAGAAAATACTCACAAGAGTAAACTTTTAATACACAATATTCGTTGATTGGGTGTAAGCACATATCTATAGTTATTCTCCCCTCCTATCATAGTCATTCTCTTGACATCTACTGCCACACTTAAAGCTTTTGATCCTCTTCTACATTCAACAACTTGAAACATAGTGTCCATCTTCCTCACACAGCTTTCACTTCCTAGAGTCACCTCTTAACACTCTTTTCACTTCCTTCTAAATCTTTTTACTCTTTTCAAAATTCTTGGCCAAACACCTTTCCAACCTAACAACTGATCTTTTGGCTTCACTCACTTTGCATTTTGCTTCTATCCTCTTTACTTGAAAACCTCTCATTTCCCTTCTTGTTTCTTCTTTGCAACCAATCCTCATATGCACACCTCTTTTCTTATACTAGAGAAAGTCCAACACCAATAGCACACAGACAAGAGTCCAGAGTTTCCTCTCAGAGACATCTGGGAAAAAGCCCTAGGACTGTAGCAGCCACTTTGAGGCTGTGGAGCCCAAGGACAGTTGCAACCACTGTGAGGCTCTGAATTTTCCACTCGGTGAATTTTTTAGGCAACAATTTTATTATTACAGATAGTTCTTAATTTACACAACATATGGAGACCGAGAGGCATCAGGGGGTTTGCTAAGGTATCTACTCTGGATAAGACTCATATTAATTCAAACAAACCACATAACTCAAATAAAATGTATTATTTTATCAGTTGTGTTAAACCCAATTCACATGAAATAAACTTATGTAAATGAAGAACTACCTGTATTACATAAGAGCATAAGAATGAAAGAGACTTCAAGAGACCATAAGGCCTTATCTAGGCAGTTCCATGTCCATTACAAGCTGTCATAACCATCCATCAAGTTGTCTACCCATTTCTTAATACAATCGTCAGTTTCAGTGCTTCTTACATGGTTACTAAGTCTATTCCATTCATTGACCACCCTATTGGTAAACCAATTCTTGCCACGGGACTGCTCGGACAGACTGTCTAGGGAACAACAACCACAACCAATTCTTGCCTATTTCCTTCTTAAATCTAAATTTGTCCAATTTACTCCTCCATTCAATAAGTAATGAGAAAATGTCAGGAGAGACATTAAATATGATTTGATCAAAATACTACTTCATGGTGAGGTACACATACATATATTCTATAAAAGGACTAACTGGCAACTTTCTATATTTGTAGGTCTGAGTGCAGTGGTGAATGTGGTGGAACCAGTCTGATTCGGTTTGCCGATCTGTGAACACTTGTCAAGATGCAGGGAAACATGAAGCAATGTTACGCCATCAAATTTTGTGTTAAACTTAAGAAAACCAAACAAGAACCTTATGGAATGTTAAAGGTGTATAGGGATGAACAGATGAGCCAAGCAAGTTTCTATCAGTGGTTTAATAGATTTTCTGAAGGAAATGAACAGGTTGAGGATGAACCCAGATCTGGAGCACCAAAAAGTGCATGCAAGGAGGAAAACATTGAGGAGGTGCAAAGGTTAGTCATGCAAGACCATAAAATATCTGTGAGGATGATATCTGAAGCTGTTGGTATCAGTATTGCATATAGACAATTTATCTCTACATGATGAAGAGACTTTTTAAAAACCTGATGAACCCTTGACAAGAGTATGTCTCCACACAAAAAGAAAAATAGAAAAAAGACAAAATTCAAAGAGCAGCAACTAAGATAGCTGACAAAACATGTAAAGAATGACTAAATATATTAGATCTGCCAATATTTGAATGAAAAAAAAATGATATGAAAGAAGTGTCATAATTGACAAGGATGACTTCTTTGTGTGAGATAGAAGAAATACCAGGGAACAAGAACAAAATTTATACAATGTAAGAAAATTTGATATGCTAAATTTGAATAATTTTCTCTAAGTACATAACTTACTTGCTATTTTGAGGGTCATAACTTGTTTTTAATATAATCTTCCTCATTTTTGGTGCCTTCAAAACAAGAAGTTCACATAGATGAAGGAAATTGTAGATCTATAAAAGAAGACAAAAAGAAAAATTAATCAATCATGGATACTGTTTTTCTATCTATATACCACGAGCTTTCTCCCCCTTATAAGCGAGGTAGCCAAGTCAAAGCCAAGTACCTACTCCCACCCATTCCACTCCCATCCACCACACTTTCACCCTTCTTATGAATGATGGGTCATCCTAGTATCCCTCCCACTGCCCTGGGTCCTGTTTTCAATTTCAAAATATGCATTACTGAATGCTAAATTGTTGTGTATATGAGTAGTTTGTGTTTGTATTCACTAATTATCATAAAATTTAATTATCAAGCAAATAAAGAAAAAATTAATCAAATATTTCATAAATTTGTTCACTTGCAGGGATCCCAGAGCAACATTCCAGCAAGCTCTCGCAGCATTGCAACCCTGAAGGATGGGATTTCACTGGAGTTTTTATGTATCTACTGATCTTTATACAGTACTACCTCTCATTAACGGACTAAAAGGGGGGTAACGGTGTCCGTTGATGTGAATAATCCGTTGATTTGGAGCGGTTTTTGGGTGGCATAGTGATTGCACAGCACTAAGCAACAGCACCAAAAACACTGAAAACAGAGCAAAAACACCGCAAACACAGCTAATTAATGTCTGTTAATGAGAGGTAGTACTGTACCATGGGTTTCTTTACCTTTCCAGGGGTATGTTTAACATCTCGCCTCACATTATTCCCCTAATACCCATGGCCAGCAAAACATTTTTTAACATCTAAACCACCCTTTGTGGACATTTCGCCCACGGACGTTTGGGCCAGCATTCTCATCCTTTCACAGTGTTCAATCCCCCCCCCCTCTCTTCTCCTCCTCTTCCTTCCCCCCCCCTTTCCTCTCCCCGTTCCCTCCTTTCCCCTTATTTAATCTCAAGCATTTGTATCTCAACTTGTACTTGAAAAAGCTGTAATAAGTGAAACGTTGTACAAATAAAGGCTCCGCCCTCATATGGTGTTTAACTCGTCAATTTCTTTACCTTTATAAGGGAAGTGGTCGAACCAAAAGCACTCACTCACTCCCACCCATACCATTCCTGTTTCCCCATTATTGCTCATTACTGGGGTTTAGTACGTTAAAACTGGGGAGTGGGTCTAGGACTTTGCTGTTTCTTTGATCAGCTGATTGTGACCAAATTTCAAAACTAATAAATGTACTTTGTACAACAAAGTTCCAGTAGTGTGTACTATCTACTACTGTATTATGCTGATCATTTATTCAAAGCAACTTTAGAGGTTGACATACCTGATGGATAGCCCTGATGTAAGCATCCTCCACAACAACCGTGGTCAAAGTTGCATCCAGTAATGGCCCAAAAATTGTTTCATAGCTATATCCAGTTGCACCAGCCTTTATCTGAATCTGTGTAAGAATAAATTAAAAATATATATAGATGAATATCATATATATAGCTGCATTTTTACATTGAAAACATCAACCCACTGAGGAGGGATCAATGGACGGTCTCTGCTAGTGGTAGTGTTGTGAGATGAACGATGGAGAATGAGCTGACAACTGGTAATTATCACCTCTATTTTTACTACATTAATATTACTACTATTACTGGTAACACAAATAGACCAACATTACAATAGACATCAGTCCAACAGTTCTTCCCAGAGAGATCTTTGGGAGGGCCAGAAGAATGCTTCCCACTACTATACAGCTGCTGATTTCCAGTCAGTAAATATCAAGGCCAAAGTTATTACAAAACATAAGTCAGGAAAACCACCAAGTGAGGACAAACTCTTTCTTGGTATAACATTTAATTCATTCAAGTTTTATCTGGTACATAAATATGTATTTGATAAAGCTCAAATGAGTAAATTGTTGCACCAATAGACTTGGTTCTTACATAGTGATTTTCTTACTTATTTGTCAGCAGTTCCCTTTCTCTTTCATTACAAAACATACCTAACAACTCCATCACTGGACAAACACTACCAGATATATGCCTAAATGAGAAAATACTCCGAACACACCACAGTAACAGAAGTCCAATCCAATCACCATCCAGCATTGACAATATAAACATAGAACTGTCCTGGAAAGAGACATGGTATCTCCCAAAGATAAACATACACTAAGTACATACAACACCTAATCTTACACTAACTAACACTAACACAATACAGACTATCATATAAAATTTCTATGAGTATTTTATGGACAAATATAGGGCTGACCAGGACAATGGACTGATTCCTGATAAACTACTTCCTTTTCTAATCTTTATGCATGTGGATTAATATTACCTGTTTATGTGTTTTGCCAAGAGTTTTTGCCTTTGTTACAGCTTTCTTTAATTCTTCAGCTCGATCTAAATAATCCTGTGCACGTTTTTTGTAGTGAGAGGACTTACTTTCATCATCAATTTCTGCAAGAAAGGTTAAATAAGTATAATACCTATCAGGAATAATTATCCCTATATAATAATATATATATATATATTCACACACACACTAACATATAGCTCCAAATTTACCATATGTCTCTCAACACCTACAACTTAATATCATATTTCTAAAATAGTTCTCCATGTCTTCCAAGACATTTTTCTTTAGGAAAATAATAAGCTTTATTAAGTGGTACCACTGAAATTACAAAATATACACCAATCCTCCATCGTTTCCCTAGTATTGAAGGTTCACACATACAACAAATATTTCTCAACCAAATCTTCAATTTAAGCACAAAAATATTACAGTTCTGTAAATTGTGTGGTGGAATCTGTTTTTCCTAAAAAAAAGTGTAGACTCAGAGGTGACTTGATACAGGTCTTTAAGATTTTAAAGGGAATTGACAACATCAAAAGTGACAAAATTTTCACATTGAATGAGAATCAGAGAAGAAACAATGGTCTCAAACTGTCCGGAAATAGATTCAATTTGGAAGTAGGTAGAAACAACTTTGCCAACCATGTAGTTAATGGATGGAATAAACTTCCTGCACAGGTAGTGCAATGTAGTTCAGTTCGAAGCTTTAAGAATCATTTAGATAAACACCTAAGCAAGATACTGTAATGATTATAATTTATTTTATATTATTTGTTTTTGTTTGTTATCATTTGTCTGTCTAATTTTCATTTATTATTAGTTATATGTCAATTTATTATTATTTACTATTTACCTGTTTGTTTATAATCTAACTATACCTATGCATTTATTTATGTATTTTATTTGTTATTTACATTATCATAGTTTTTATTTATTATTTTATTATTATTATGATTTTTTTCACATAAGACATAGATATGGACCAAAAGGTCTCCTGTCGGCATGCTCCGCCTTTGTAATCCTTTGTAATTTGAATGCAAGATGTAGCTTCATTTTTCTCACTGAATTAAGGTTAGCCTAAGCCATGAACAATGTTCCCTCTAAGCTGTGCACACACACATATGTTTTACTAGCGCACATAAAGAAAAAATGTGCACACACAAGGTTTTCAAATATTAAAATCCATTCAATAAAGAAGTTCCGCCTAAACATTAACATATAAATTCTCTAAAAATATGGTACGCCACTGCTTGGTGGAGGTAATATGTAATACAAACTTACAAATTGTGCGTATTTGCTCAAATGATCAGATGGTGACTCACATGGGTGCACACATACTTTTCAGAGAAGGCAAAGTTTGCACACAAGCAAATTTCTGGGCACACTCACAGCAAAAAATTAGAGGGAACATTGGCCAATAGGTGCTGAGTAGCTGCAGCCAAAACTGTTACCACTACCCTATGCACTTGGGGCAATAAGTCACTGCTGGGGATCAAAGAGGAATACAAGATTCAAATCCACAACAAATTTCTGTACACACTCACAGCAAAAAATTGGAGGGAACATTGGCCATGAGGCACTAAGTAGCTGTAGCCAAAACTGTTACCACTACCCTATGCACTTGGGGCAATAGGTCACTGCTGGGAATCAAAGCGGAATGCAAGATTCAAATCCACAACTATGTGAATGTAAGACCTCCACACTTCTGATTACACCATTAGCGAGTAGAGCTGTTTATATGTCACAGGCTCAAAGTGGGTAGGCAGAGGAGAGCAGCTGCCAGTTGTTAGTTCTCCATGTGTAAAAATGTGACAAATACAATTAAGTTGACCAAGTCCAGAGACCAAGGACCAGCCCATCAAGGCTGCATCTTCAGATGTAGGTGAGGGGGTTGGAAATGGTTTTTGAAAATGGACAGCTTTGCTGTCCATCTTCTAGGACCACCACATGCAGGTACCTGTCATTGGTCCCTCTGTTCCTCCATTCAATACTACATACAACCCCAAAGGGACCATTGATGGGTACCTGCATGTAGTACTTCCACAAGATGAACAGCGAAGCTGTCCACTTTCAAAAGCCCCTCAGTTCCATCAGAAGGCGTAGCCCTAAGGGCCTGGTACTGATTCCAGAATGGACCCAATATCTCTCTCTATCAACTTTAGCTGTATTTCTTAAACTTTTTCATACATGGAGAGCTGAGAGCCGACAAATGCTCTCTTCTCTCTATCACCCAGTGACTTGAAAATAGTCCCATGTTAATACAACAAAGACAATGTCCAAAGTTTCTTCCCAGAGAAACCTGTGGGAGGTTCCAAGGACTGTACTGTGGGATTGTGGGTTTTCCATTTCATGAAACTCTAGGCAATGATTGATTAAGAGTGAACCCAAATACTGTAATTAAAGCTCTATACTTCCTCAAGCTTCTCACTCTTTACACTCACATTTAATCTGCCAACATCAGCATTACCTTAACACAACCACAGCACTAGGGCACTACTTAACCTCTCAGCCCTGTAGGGGATGCCACACATAGTAAACACATGGGTTAGGGACCCATTACCAACATGGATGAACATTAACTTGTAAGTTCATCTGTCCTCTGAATGGGTTTCTTTGTCCATAAGGGTGTCCAACACACCCTCCTCATTAACCCATTCAACTCCGATGACAAGATGTCTTGTCATTTGGTCAAATAAAACAAAAAATCATAAAACACCAAAATGTTTGATCAAACACCAGAAAAATATGACGTCAGTCCTCGCTTCGCTCGCAGCGAAGCGAGGATTGACGTCATATTTTTCTGGTGTTTGATCAAACATTTTGGTGTTTTATGATTTTTTGTTTTATTTGACCAAATGACAAGACATCTTGTCATCGGAGTTGAATGGGTTAATGGGAAACCAGTAAGGGCACTGGTATACCTGATGGCAACCTGACCATGTGACAAGTAGTACTGAGTTACATAATGACAAAACAAAGACAATTATGTCTCATGTGAGACTTGCCTTTTTATATATATATATATATATATATATATATATATATATATATATATATATATATATATATATATATATATATATATATAACTAGGAACAACAATAACCCACCCAACATAACACCAACACTTATTGTTCTTGGACCAAGCTGATAACATTATCAAAACTTATAAAAAAAAAAATGGATGATTAAGAAACACAGTAAGCCTTTACCTTTGGCCAAACAAAATATTAATTATTATTATGTTTAAAAAAAAACTGAATAATAAGAAACACATAAGGCCATTTACCTTTTGCCACAGCAAGCAGTAGTCGAATACCCTGTTCATAACAAGTCAGTGCTTCACTAAATTTCTTGGCCTGGTCCAACTCCACAGCACGTTTCAGTACCTGAATGGCAGCTGCTTCTGAGCCACCAGCCTGAGCCATAATTTTTCCTGCAAGATAGAGGGAATGGTGAGAGTGAGTGCTTTGAAGTGAAAATAGGGCTGCACTAGGGTTGTGTTATGTCAACGTGTACATGGATGGGGTGGTATGGGAGGTGAATATAAGAATGATGGGCACAGGATTGGAGATGGTTTGTAAGCATGGAGGGAGGTGGAAGAGCCAGTTGTGTTTTGCTGATGACACTGCACTTGTGGCTGAGTCAAAGGGCCTAAGGCAGTTACTGTTGGAATGTGGGAAGGTATGCAGCAGAAGGAACTTGAAGGTAAATGTGGGTAAATGTTAGGTGATGTGGTGTACAAGGGGTGAGGGTAGCAGTGAGTTGATGGAAGTCTTAAAGGTGAGAGGCAAGAGGAAGTGGATAGTTTTAAGTATTTAGAGCCACATGCAGCAGGTAATGGAGAAGTGAAGGCAGAGGTAAACTGTCATGAGGAAAGCAAGCATGTTTCCTTTTTTTCAGTTGGTTGTGCTTGTGTTATATGGGATGGGTAAACAAGTTCTTGTATAGAACTGTGTCTATAATTTTCATGTATTCTATGGAGAGAATTTTGGTTTCTGTATGCCAATGTTCTATTGCGGGTAGTTTAGCACACCCTGTTATTCTTAACGCTTCATTTTGTACAGTTTGTAGGGTGTCTATGTTTTCAGTGCAAGACCTATTTAATCCCACTTAACTGGCTACAGCCATCTGGCAGGCTCATAGATCACTCATGGAAGAAGTATCAAGAGCAAGAATAGTAAACCAGTGGAACATTCACTCTGAGAATGCTGTCATGATCTAGTGTCAATGCATTAAGAATAATTATGACAGATATGACTGAAAGACAAACCATCCTTTAATATTACTAGATTCACTTGCCTCTTTAATCACCACTAGATGAGTGATGAGTGATTACTGGGAACCATACTGTGGAGGCACAAGTGTGGTTCTCAAGAAGTCTTAATGTGACTTGTGGACCAATTCAGTAGCTGTTACCAGCTACCTGGGTATTGGGTTTTCTACAAGAAAGACCTGGGGTAACAGATAGATAATCAAGTCCTGTTCATGTATTGATGACACATATTCACCTGATGTACTTCAATGTTTGCAAAGAGGTTGTCGTTAGTGGTTACCTAAGGGTCCTTGGGTCTCTTTGTCCTCATGGTAGTGCACTTTAGTTAAACTCTTAATACAATGCCAGAAATTGTCCTTCACTGGTTTGGTTATATTTTCTTCCATACAGATAAAAACCATCCAAACAAATTTACTGGCTACCTCTCTTTAATGTAATTACTTTCATACTTATTGAATAGCTCAGAGAAAACTAACATGACATGTAGTGAATGCTAGGTTTGTACTAAGCTCCCCTTCTAGGGTAGGCAATTCAACTGTTTCATGGATTAAACTTAGATCAGCCTCCCTGTCACTTTTAAAGTCCACCAAGTGTAGCCACACTGGCTCAAACATCCACCCAGGGTAGCCTCCCTGGCCCAAATATCCACTTACTAGGACCCTGCAAACATCTACTCAAGATAACCTCCCTCACCTGGTTAGCAAGCCCCAGTCATAGTAATTCAAGTTTAGTTGGAAGAAAAAAATCATAAGTGGCCCACAATTGTTGGCATGCTGTACCACCACTATATAGCAACTGAGGAACTATGGATATGAGCAATGGTCAGAATGCATTTAATTACTTGGTGATTGTGGTGTATTGTGAATGTCATGGGTCAATCCATGAATGAATAGTGAGTCCCCTAAAGAACTGTGTCAAGTCCTTTTGAATGCCTCAATAGTAGGAGAGCTCACAACATTAAGTGGAAGGGCATTCCAGTGGTCGATACCTTATACACTGAAAAATCTGTCAGCAGTTCTTGGATGAATGGGATTTGAGAATTTTGCACATGTGGCCTCTAGTATGGGTGGCTGGAGAAGTGATGAAGAGGTCAGCTGGAGAGACAATAGGTTGCTTATGGAAGATTTTCCAACATTTAATGAGGTCAGCTCTTAGTGGCTAGCCTTATACAGAATAGATGTTGAGACTTCTGATGGTCAGCATAAATAAGGTAAGAAAGTCCGGCTATTTGCTTAGTCCAAGGACACTGAACATCTTCAAGGGGTCGCAAATCATCCAAGCATTCCATCTTCCAGACTGTGAACCCAAACCCTAGCAAAGGTAGTTGTCAGTTTTATAGATAATAAGCTTATCTATTTCAATTTAATGGCATTTTAAGAGACTCCCATCTTTATAACACCTCTTGGGTGTGAAAGTTGATAATCTAATCAATTTTACCAGTTTACAAGATTTTGTACACTTTATTTTCTACATCACTAATAGTAGTTTATTTTTATTTGGTATGTGTTGTTGTGTGAAAGTGGCAGTTGAGCAAGTTGTGCTAATATTATTAATCTACATCACTAATGATAATGTTTCTTTGGTACATGTATATCTCCTTCATGACACATCTATCATCACAATAACTGACTGCTTGTTCACTGCTCAGTTACCCAGGGGCACGGATTCTTTCCTTAAATTTACTAATAGTTGGAGAGGTGACAACATACTCAGGAAGTGCATTCCATAAATTAACAACTATCTATATACCAAGAGCTTTTTCTCCCTTACAAGGGAGGTAGTCAAGTCAAAGGCATATACTTACTCCCACCCATTCCACTACCCTCCATCACCCTTTCCTCCCTCTTATCTTAGCTCCTCATGGATGATGGGTCATCCCTGTATCCTGCCCACTATTCTGGGTCAGAAGCAATGTAGCAAGACACAGTACACCCACAGCAAGGCTGCCTCACTTAATCAGTGACCCCTCCCCTCCTCTCCATCCCCTCATGCAGAACAAGAGACAACATGGAGAAAATGCTTTGGGCTGTGTCAAAATATCATTCACACGTAAGCACACCCTACCCCCATCTTCCCCTGCCCTTTCCTTGCTTCCATAACGGTATCATCTATACACAGCCACTCTCCACTCATCCCTATATCCTCCCTTCTCCCTTCTTTGCTCAACAGGCATTCCCCTCCTGCTCAATGCCCTCTTCACCCCATCCATCCATCCCCTCAAGTTCACTCCCTCCATCTCTGCCTTCCACACCTCTTTTACTAATTCTTCTTCACTCATTTTTTCCATGTCCAAACCACCACATTGTTTGGGTTTTGGGAGTGGGGAATCCAGTGGAGACATCGGTTTTATGATTGAAGGCCAAGGGAACAAGTTAGGGTGAAGGTCAAGGTCAAAATTGACCAAAAACGACCAAAATTGTTCTTTAACAGACACAGTGAAGAAAACCTCAACTTCAAACATAAAATCATCCAGTTAGGAAACCTATATAATTTAGGGGGGATATAAGAAAACAAGTATTTAATATTAAGAAATTGTATTTTCAATCATAATGTATGTATTATGATCAATGGAATGCTAAAAACTGAAAATACAAAACAACACTTGTTACTTTCGAGGGCAACAATATCTTTATGAGTATGATGAGCATTGGTCAGACAGTGATAGGGTTTTTACAATGCTCACCTCCCTTGCATTTGCAGTACTTGCAGCAATAGATCCCAGCTACCAGCAGATACACATTGTGTGCACACTTGCCATACATACAAGGATCTGGCATACCTTCTGGTTTTGAGATCACAACATCAGGAACTAATAAATTGTTTCTTCTTAAAAAATCCATCAGACTCAGCATTTAAAATTCAGGGTAGCATCTCTAAATGGGGCTTGAACCCAGAATTGTTGTTGCTAATAGCTTCAAAGGACATGTTTCCTTGCATTAGGCAATAAGAAGAAAAAAAAAAAAAAAAAAAAAAAAAAAAAAAAAAAAAAAAAAAAAATAATAATAATAATAATAATAATAATAAATAATAATAATAATAATAATAATAATAATAATAATAATAATAATAATAATAATAATAAATCATTAAAAAAAAAAAATAAAAAATGTCCCCACCCACCTACGAAAATATGCCAGACCAAATTACTTTTCTATATTTTATTTAAAAAATTATTATTTACCACCTCGTCAACTGGTGTGATGAAGTCCTGGTGCGCTAAATGCAACAATGTAAAAAAATATCAGTGTAATCACAACTCCATCAGTTGACAGGTTGACAAACAACAATGACACATGCTCTCTGGCTCTCCTCATGCAATGCTGACACTTCTGGGTCCAAAAAGATAATCATGTTTCTCGCAGTTTCATGCCAAAATACAGTGGAAAAATACCATTTATTGTGGTGACAATCACTTGCAAAGGTTGTACTACTCCTGTGAAAGATTGGTTCGGCTGTTTGCCCAAAAATGATGTCTCACTGGATGACTTTTATATGGAATTCACTAATGGATATTTTGATATCTTGTTCATTCTCAGAAATTTCTAAACAGCCAGAATTCAATGATAACATATGTAACATCCTTGATAAAAAGGATCCTAAACTCATCTAGGACTTGTGAAAACACAACCATGGACACCCTGAACAATACTGTTTCTCAAACAGTGTCAAGCATACATAACTTCATCTGTGGAAACTGCCAATGACAATAGACATCACAATGTTGTAAACAATGATGATGTCTTCACTTATCTTGCAAAAGCAATGAGTGTTCGAGACTTACGTGATCAAGTTACCAAAAACTGCTCAGAAGGATCCATCCCAAGTATCCAGTGGCTCAGACTACAGTTTTGGCCTCTGTATCCATCAGCTAAATCATCAACTAGATACACTAGGAAGTTGAAGGTGAAATTTTTTATACAAGCACACCAGCTCAGACATCACATAGATGCTCATTATGCATCTACACTTTTCCAATACCAAAAGGAATTTGTTCTAGAATTCAGAGATCATGTTTCCTTTGACCCCCTTGATGATAAATATAACATTAGGGCTGGAGAACCTGGCTAATCCAGTTGTGGAGCAGGATAAAAGTGTCATTGTCTCCAGAGGGAAGAAATTGGCAGTTAATGATCATGTCACCATACATCTAAGCCTCACCCCTAGTGTTTGTCAGATGATCAACATTCTAGAGACCATAGATGAAAGTTTTCACCATAGCAGGGTATTTGTAATGTTAAAAGAGAATGCATTCCAGCCATCCACATCCACTTGCCACATAACTGAACTACAACACTTGCTTACAGATCTCAGTCCAGTCAAACCTCTCCTGCTACTTTATATTGATGGTGGACCTGATCATAGACTGACATACCTCTTCATCAAGATGTCACTCATAGCTGTCTTTTTGGAATTGGATTTAGATTTTCTGTGCACTATTAGGACACCACCCCAGCAAAACTAGAAAAACCCAGTGTAACACATCACAAGCATCCTCAAAGTGTTTGAACCATGCATGAAGCTGAACATGAACAAGACCTGAAACATTACAATATTCTCAAGTCTATATGAGCTTTCAACTAAAATCCCAGGGGGGGAAAGGATGAGGTAATAGGTAATGTAAGTGGTTTTTGAAAAATTATGGATTCCATGATCCAGAGACTCAAACTAAAAGATCACTACTTTGAATCCAGGGACCCTGCTACTGACAAGATCAATTCTCTCTGGGAGAATGTACTTAAGATAAGTAAAAAAGTTCAATTATAAACAGAGCTCAAAGAGGTGCTAAGATAAGAGGGAGGGTGGAGTGGTGTGGAGTGTTTTCAGGGATGGAATGGGTGGGAATGATTTTATGCCTTTTCCTTTTTGGCTACCTCCCTTGTAAGGGGGAAAAAGCCTTGGTATATGTATGTATGTAAAGATAATTTCTTTATGGTGATACATGTGCATAAATTTTGTTTTCTAGATAGATGAATCATTAACTGCTGATGATTATACCAAGCAGCAGATTAAGAAATTCCTAGCCTTCCTGAATAATCACTACATGTTCAGTATTCTGAAGTGCAATGAACTTACCTATACTGTTTGCAAAAATCCTCAACTATCTCAAGAGATCTTCCATGACATCCATCACTTACCTGACCCTATACCAGATGGGAGTAAATATAAGCCATTTGAAGAACTTTCTGTAAAGGAAAAGGTATGTGATAAATCTCTAACCTCTTAGATTTATCATTAATCTCAAGATTTGTTAATTACTGCATTGCAGGGGGATAGTTAAGTGCTCTCTTGACTCTTTCCTCACAACCAAATGAAGATATGTGTATCAGTAGTTGAAATTTTCTTGTAACAGGTTTTATTTATTTTCAGCATTTGTCAATAGGGAGTATCATACACTTACTGTTTTACCTTTTTATTGCAGGTTGAAACTACAGAGCATTACCTACCATCTGCTACTTCTGCTATTGAAAAGGGTCACAAGTGTCCATTTAATCCAACAGTTTGTAATACCAAGAATGGGGAACTGTCATCCAGTGTCAGGATTGTGGAAAATGAAGATGTCTCCACCCCAAGAAAAATTTGGTTAAGAAGCAGCAGGATGAGCTTCAGGCTCTCCTTGAGACCTTGCCATACAACTGTGGTAGTAGCTTGACCTCTGATGATGAAGAGGACAGTAAACTCCTTCACAATGCCTTCCATGTTTGGGAATGACCTTCACATGTTGTTCAACACAGTACATGCATTAAGGGTAGAATCCTTGATTGTCATTTAACATCTTTTTGAAACTACAATGTATACAGTGGGTTCATTTCTAATACTGTTCTCCTCTTCATCATCAGAGGTCAAGCTACTACCACAGCTGTACAGCAGGGTCTCTAGGAGAGCCTTAAGTTCATCCCACTGCTTCTTAACCAAAATTTTCTTGGGGTGGAGGCATCTTCATTTTCCATAATCCTGACACTGGATGACAGTTCCCACATTCTTGGTAGTTTGAGCTGTTGGATTAAATGGACACTTGTGACCCTTCTCAGTAGCAGAAGCAGCAGATGTTAGGTATTGCTCTGTAGTTTCAACCTGCAATAAAAAGGTAAAACAGTAAGTGTATAATATTCCCTATTGACAAATGCTGAAAAAAATAAAACCTATTACAAGACAACTTCAACTACTGATACATGCATCTTCATTTGGTTTTGAGGAAAGAGTCAAGAGAGCACTTAACTATCACCCTGCAATGCAGTAATTAACAAATCTTGAGACTACCATAATGAATAAACCTAAGAGGGTAGAGATTTATCACATACCTTTACATAAAGTTTTTCAAATGGCTTGTATTTACTCCCTTCTGTCATAGGGTCAGGTAAGCTTACCTCTCAGTGCTGTGCAAATATCATGGAGTGGTAATATTGGTATTTTCACTCCTGAGTTCCAGATGAGCCAGAGCTCCTGGGGGGGCCTAGATCTCTTCAACTGACTGTGATGTGATATAACAGGCACACAAAGACATCAGTGTCACCTGATGACATTGTCAGGGATGTAGGTCCTTTCCAATGAGTTAGAATGTCCTGCACATGGAACATCATCCTGTCATCTGCTTTCTCATGAGTGCAGTTAAGCCAAGGGAATGGAGATGCACATCCAGCTAATACAATCCATGCCTGTGGTGATTTTTAACATCTTTAATTTGTCTTATTTTTCAGTACTATAGCATTCAATTTTTTGAAATAGTTTTTACAACAGTGGTCATGATACTGGATATGAGCTGTAAAAACATCATCTACTTCCTCCATTCCTGCTATTTCATGGTCCTTGAACAACATGGCTGCACTTCGTAGTTTTTGGGCCATTGGTTTTTTACAGATTATGAACAATGTGTGCATTTTCTTCTGTTTAACTGTCTTCCAATCAGCACCACAAAATATACGGACATTTTTAGTTACAATGAACTTTAATCTCTTACTACATCATTCAGCCATATCATTAATACAGCCTTGCTGAGATGATTCTGTTTGTTCTAATGGCTGAGTTATGTTGCCAATGTTAGCTATATCCCTTTGAAAATGCCTAGCAAGATGAGGTGTGGTAATTCATAGTATCCTGTTCTTGCACAGTCAATTGAAGTATCCTAGTAACTCAAATGTCATCACTGTCTGTTTGTTTGGCATGTGAAACAATAACATCACGGCCAATCTCACCACTGGAAAGGTACTCTGATCACTACTTCTTCTTCTTCTGGCATAGGATACACACCTTTAGATTGATTGGCTTAGGTTTACATGTAGCAGAAGGAGAGATCAGGAGTACCTCATCCTAAAAAGAAATAACAATACTACTGTTATGTTGCTACACAAAACTAAGAATAAAGCTTATATTAAATTGTGGGGTGACGAGGTTGGATAGAATAGAATGATAGGATCTGTAGTACCTGTGAAAGTAGTGGAGGTGTTGGTGAAAGCACAGAAAAAAAGGAGACTACATTGGTTTGGCCATGTAAAGAGAAGAGATGAAGACTACATGGGAAGGAGAGTGATGGAGATGGAGGTACAGGGCAGACGCAGGCGAGGGAGACCCAAGCTGTGCTGGAAGGACAGACTGAGAGAGGACCTTAAGAAGAAACAGCTGAAGGAGGAGCAGGAGATGGACTGAAACCAGTGGAGACGACTAGTGAGGAACGGCGACCCCATATGAAAATGGGAAATGTCAACAGGAAAAGAAGAATTATACTAATATAATTGTATATTAAGAATTAATGAAAGCCAATTCCTTAAAAACAAATATCATCACAATGATACATATTTGTTACCACTTGTCATGTTTCCTGTGAGTGTGACATGACCTTTGTCCTTATTCCTTGTGTAAAGGATACTAGCAATCAGGTCACTGTGTACCCTGTGGCTACAGGGTGCTGTATCTAAAAATAGTTGTATCACTGGATGGAAATTCCCAACATGGGGCAGTAGGTGATGGTTATGATATTCTAAGTACTAGATACAATTCCAACAGTGTTCTCTATCTGATTCCTGTAAATGTAGATATACACACCAAAACCACTATTCTAGGTAGGTCATATAGAACATGAGTTATGACATAATATGCAAAATAACATTAAAACTGGTAGCCATCTTGACTTTTTTTGGCATAGTAGAGTTAGAATTAAGGGTGGTAATGTGTAAAGATTTTGGTAAAGAAATACACATAAACTATAAATCACTGGTCCAATTTTATTGAAAATTGGAATACTAGAGTTTTATGGGTCAACAAATCACCTAAGTATGTCAAAAACAATGTGGAATGTCTCCATCATACCAAATTTGCCTTTTCATGGCAACTATCAAGTTGTCAATTTAGAGATGATCATCAGTAAAATCCAAATCACTGACCCAATTGACATGCAACTTGGCATGTGAAGGTTTTATGGGTCAACAAATTACCTGACCATGTCAAAAACAATGCAGAACCTTCCATCTGTACTATTCTTATTAACACCTATCATGTTGCCATGGCAACTATTGTCAATTTAGAGATAATCATCCATAAAATCCAAACCGCTGGCCCAATTGACATGCAACTTGGCATGTGAAGGTTTTATGGGTCAACAAATCACCTGAGCATGTCAAAAACAATGTAGGGCCTTCCTTTTATACTATTCTTACTAACACCTATCATGTTGCCATGGCAACTATTGTCAATTTAGAGATAATCATCCATAAAATCCAAACTGCTGGCCCAATTGACATGCAACTTGGCATGTGAAGGTTTTATGGGTCAAAATTCATACCATAATGATATAAGTATTATTTGTCAACAACACCCTTTACATACTTAAACGTAAGTATCAGACATTGATTGGATGACCCTTGAACATGGCCATATAGGTAGTCGCTTGATTGATTTTCTTGGTGACAATTACTTAATTCAGCATATAAAAGAGCCCACAAGATATGGAAACTTACTCGATCTATTGATCACTAGCCGCGAAAGCATGGTAACTGATGTAGAAGTCGGTGAATCTGTTGCAAATAGCGATCACAACTTAGATTCAAACTCCTAAATTTTTTTAGAATAGATGCTTGTGTTTCTAAAACACCCAATTTCAGTAAAGCTCAGTTCATAGGACTACGTCAGGAGCTTCAGCTTACAGATTGGGAGACAAAATTAAACGAAAGACCTGTAGATCAGATGTGCGAAATTTTTCAAAATACGCTCACTAAGATGATTCAAACTTACATTCCTTTTAAGGACAGACGTCCCCCAAATCAGGCTCGACAAAGAAACTGAAAAAAGTATTGCTAAAAAGAGACGGGCTTATAAGAAATATAAGTGGTCGGGTGCATCTAATGACTATGAAAGTTATGTATCAATACAGAGAGATTTAAAAAAGACAATAAGAAAAAGAAAACGACGATATGAAATGAACATCGCTGATAAGTCCAAAGAGAATCCCAAAGAATTCTATAGTTACATTAGAGATAAAAAGGTTGTTAGGAATCAGATTGGTCCACTATTATCTGCTGACGGTCAACCTGAATATTCAAATGAAGGAATGTGTAATATCTTAAACAAATATTTTAGCTCGGTATTCGTAAACGAATACCTCAAAGTGAACTCCAAACTGAAACCTGTGAAAAGTCTAGGGTAAACTTATTCACTACGGTAAATATAACAAAAGAAAAAATAAAAGGTGTATAGATAAACTCAAAGTTAATAAAACACCAGGGCCTGACAGTTGGCATCCAAGAATCTTAAAGGAAATGAAAAATGAGATTGTTGTTCCATTAGAAGTTATTTTCAAGAAATCCATCATATCCGGAGATGTCACAAGAGAATGGAAGCTAGCTAACGTTACTCCCATATTCAAAAAAGGTGACAAAAAGAAACCAAATAACCATAGGCCTATAAGTTTGACTTCAATCGTAGGAAAAATAATGGAAACTATCATCAGAGATGCTACTGAACATCATTTAGAAAGTAACCGTTTGATAAATGATAGCCAGCATGGTTTCAGACGGAAACGTTCTTGCGTAACTAACTTACTCGAATTCTACAATACAGTTATCTCGAATTATGACAAAAGACACAATATAGATTTAATATATCTAGACTTTGCAAAAGCTTTTGATACCGTCCCACACGAAAGACTACTTACTAAATTAGCTTTACATGGAATAAATGGTAGCCTATTAGGTTGGACTAGTAATTGGTTGAATGGTCGAAAACAGAGAGTTGTTTTAAATGGAAAAACTTCTTGATGGAAAAATGTTACAAGTGGAGTTCCTCAGGGTTCCGTTCTTGGGCCACTTCTATTCATAGTATATATAAATGATATAGACCATGGACTAAAATCTACTGTCTCCAAATTTGCTGATGATACAAAACTGTGCGGAATGGCAAATGATCACTTAAACCAATTAGATATTCAAGAAGATTTAGATAAATTATAGCAATGGTCTGAAAAGTGGCTAATGAAATTTAACACAAGTAAATGCAAGGTAATGCACATAGGTAAAAATAACAGTAAGTACGATTACAAGTTATTTGGAAATTCGTCAACAAAAGTAGATAGTGAAAAAGATCTCGGCGTAATTATCAGTAATGACCTCAAATCATCCAAGCACTGTATTTCAGCCTCTGAGAAAGCAAATAAGATTCTAGGACTGATTGCACAATCTTTTGATTTCAAAAATCCATCACTCATTAACAAGCTATATAAATCGTTAGTTCGTCCACATTTGGAATATGCTGTTTCCGTATGGTCACCGAATCTCATTAAAGACATTGACAGACTGGAAAAAGTACAACGGCGAGCTGCAAAACTGATTCCAAATATCAAAAATAAATCATACGAAAATCGACTATAACATATGAATCTGTTTTCCCTAAAAAAGCTTAGACTCAGAGGTGACTTGATACAGGTCTTTAAGATTCTAAAGGGAATTGACAACATCAAAAGTGACATTGAATGAGAATCAGACAAGAAACAATGGTCTCAAACTGTCCGGAAATAGATTCAATTTGGAAGTAGGTAGAAACAACTTTGCCAACCGTGTAGTTAATGAATGGAATAAACTTCCTGCACAGGTAGTGCAATGTAGTTCAGTTTGAAGCTTTAAGAATCATTTAGATAAATACCTAAGCAAGATGCTGTAATGATTATAATTTATTTTATATTATTTGTTTTTGTTTTGTTATCATTTGTCTGTTTGATTTTCATTTATTATTAGTTATATGTCAAGGGCTGAATGGAGAATGGTTGTATATGGAAAATGTTGTGATGCATGAGGTGGATTGGATGGGGGAATGGGGGTGTGGTAGTGTGTGTGAGCAAAAATTTTTGACGCAGCCCGAAGGGATTTCTCCCCGTCCTCTCCTTTATATGGGGGGACGGAGAGGGGGGGGGGTCGCCGATTTAATGAAGCGGCCTTGCTGTGGATGTGCTGTGTCCTGTGACACTGCTTCTGACCCAGGGCAGTGGACAGGGTGCAGGGATGACCCGTCATCTAGGAGGTGCTAAGATGGGAGGGAAGGTGGAGGGGTGTGGAGTGTTTTCGGGGATGAAATGGGTGGGAATGTTTTTGTGCCTTGTCCTTTTTGGCTACCCCCCTGGTAAGGGGGAAAAAAGCCTTGGTATATGTATGTATGTATATGTCAATTTATTATTATTTACTATTTACCTGTTTGTTTATTATTTAACTATACCTATGCATTTATTTATGTATTTTATTTGTTATTTACATTATTATAGTTTTTATTTATCATTTTATTATTATTATGATTTTTTTTCGCATCTGACCTAGATATTGACCAAAAGGTCTCCTGTCGGCATGCTCTGCCTTTGTAATCCTTTGAGAATCTCAATATGTTGAGTAGGCATTTCTCTACCAACCATTTCTCTACATTGTTCATTTATTTTGATACATTGTTCCGGTTGTTTCATTACATTGTTCAGTTGTTTCGCTACACTTTTTTCCACATTTGTGATCCAAATATGATAAAAAATACGATGTGTGCAGGTTTATGAAGTAACTTTGTAGGCAACAGAAGAATTTGCCTGAGGCAATTTGGTGAGATAAAACAGTTTTTATCGGACCTTGTTTTATGCAATCATCAGGCAGATTATCCGGCAGATAATTATGAAACAGTAACTTATCATGCACATTACTATTAGAATACCCATTCGTTTCATGCACATGACATTCTACTGTCATCTACAAAATTACTTAATAAGCCTGCACACATCGTCACATTCAGATCACAAATGCGAAAAACTGTGTAGCAAAATGACCAAACAATGTAACGAAACAATATACTGTAACAACCAAACAATGTAGCGAAATGGTTGGTAGCAAACTGGCCACGTAGCAAAACGACCAGATACCAGGCAATGCGAATTTTTCAACAGCAAATGCACAGCCGCGTCATTACCAACAATTTCAAAGTTGCTCATATTCGGGAGAAAAGAGGCTAAAAAACATTATTATTACATTAAATATTTCATACATTAATTTCTTACCTTTAAACTTTTACTTGGAAAACTAATTTGCCTCGGCTAATATCAAAATCTGCATTTAAATCGGTAAAAATTAGTATAGTCTTCAAGAACTGAGCATACATTTCAAAAACAGCAAGACAATTTAGAAATTTTCCGCATGCGCTGAATGCTTCAGGCATTCATTCCGCGGCATACACGTTTGAATGGGTCACAAAAGATAGTGATGTAAACATTACCTCCACGATGGAGGTGTTGCCTGCGGATTTGCATGTACCTAACCACAGTGACAGCTAAAACATGGATCACTATCAAGTGATCACAGAATAGAGTCGTCGACAATTGGATTATGATATCTACTTAAGTGTATTTAAGTGTAAGTGTATATACATTTGGTTGCATCAATTATATGTAATGACAGTCCCCATTATCTGTGTGGGGGTCTAATCTAATTTCCTCTGCCTCTGGCAAGAACTGGCACCTGACCCTGGCTCAAATGTCCTAGGGATCTTGTCCTAAGCCAAATATCAACAACATGAGACACCAGAAGCGTTCAAATACTTATAGGGAACTGATAAGGTTTCATCAATGCTGTGTCATGCCTCTAAAACTACAATAAGATCCTTTCCAAGACCAATAATAAGGCCAATTCAATATATTATTTGGTTGTATGGTGCTCCTAGTATTTCTCTGACTAAAACATAATTCTACAGCTTTGTATCATAACAAATATCACATAACCGTAACTGCAATCAATATTATTTATCAACAAACTTACACAGATATTTTTCAACCTTTTCACACTTTAACCTCATCCATATTCCAGTGAATATTTCCCTGAAGAGGTATGTAAACAATACTCTTGTGCAGAATGTTTTGGCTTTATTCCATGTATTTATTCAATTTTTCATTTCACAAAATATATCTATATTAAATTTCGATTTTGTTTATATTTATATTTCACCCTCCATCTAGCATGAATTGAAATATAATGCAGCCGGATTGAAAAATAAATTAATTCCAAGCGATCATTGCTACTGGAAACTGAGTCTTTCCTGATTACATGAAAATGCAGATACTAAAACCCATCTATCAGTTAAGAATATTTATATGCAAATATTAAATACAAATAATGTTTTCCTAGTAATGTAACTTAAAGTATTAATTGCAAACTATGAAAATATGGCATATTTGCTGAGGGGTAAAATACAAAATCCTAGTGATGTTATAACTCATGCATCTGTAAAACGTAAGCGAAATCCGGCACAATGCATTATGGGTAGTCGAATCAACAATAACAATCATGGCGTTGGGCGCGGAGGACAATTTATTCGATCAAATAACTTTAGAGCAGAAGAAAAACATTCCAGCAACCGTTCTAACAAAATTACAAGATCGATGGGAAATTAAGATTAAGGAAGTCACATCTTTAAGGATAGAAAATGAAAAACTCAGAACAAATACAGGTAATTTACGGCAGAATGTGACAGAGCCGCTGCCCACCCGTGACCGAGTCAAACCAAGCATTGAATGTTTACAATTGAGACAGCATGTGAAATTTTGTTTTAGTTAGTCATTGTTAGTCATGAAGTAAGTGCATTAGCATAACTCAGCTGTGCTTTTGATGTTTTGGAACCTGTTCATTCAGTATTCTATTAAATTTGGTGCAAAATATGTGAGATACCGGGATTGCATCATGACGAGGAGGCCGTTAGACTCGCGTTTATCTGAAAGTACAAATATAAGATGCTTTCATTCTTTAAAATTTATTCGCATAAATAATTTTCAAACAATAAGTATTGTAACTAATTATACTAGAAAGTTATTAGACAATTTAACAATTCATAACAATGATTTATTATTCCTGGAATAATTTTTCCTGTACTTAACTTTATATTGTAGTCAATTCTCAATATTAGAAGTTAATTTTTTGCCTTCCATCAACCAATTTGCTTTTTTGAGTCTTGAAATATATTCATGGTAGTTGAATGAATGTATATCATACATTGCTGTGACATGAGGACAGTACCAGTGATGATGTCTCCCTGTCTCTTGGTTCATGTTCTAAACAGAATGCCCTCACTTCAGTCTGACACTTTCTAGATTTGGTCCAAAATCTCCAAGGAACTGAGCAGCTAATATGAGTTGACATGGTCTGAAATCAGTGTAGTTGGTGTAAGGTCCGCTCAGCCCATCACCAACTTGGCCCATCTACAGCAATCCCTTGTAACCTTGTTATTTGCGGTCTCACTAATTGCCGAACAAACCGAACAAAACCGAGAAAAGCCGAACAAAACAACAAAACCCAAACAAGGACGGGTTTTGCTCAAATGCACACTTCTATATATATATATGGTTGCATTATTTGAACTATTTTCTTTAAAATGTGTGATTTCCATGTAATATGATCAAAGAGAAGTTACGTTTTTATCCTCTGCAATTTTACCGACCCCAGCTACGATTCGTCCAGCCCGCCGTCTATGATCACTGGTGGTATGGATCAAACTACACTCTTTTAAGTTTCTTACTGTTTCTTACTGCTGGATAGAGTGAGAAATAAGGAGGTGAGGAGGAGAACAGGGGTGAAAAAGGAGCTGGGAGATAGGGTTGATGAAAGAATATTAGGATGATTTGGACACATGGAAAGAATGAGTGAAGAAAGACTAGTAAAAGAGGTATGGAAGGCAGATGTGGAGAGAGTGAACATGAGGAGACGTCCTAGGATGAGGTGGATGGATGGGGTGAAGGGGGCTTTGGGGAAGAGGGGAATGTCTGTTGAGGAAGGAAGGGAGAGGACGGAAGACAGAGGTGAGTGGAGAATGGTTGTATATGGATGATGTGATTGCATGAGGAGGAATGGGCGGGGGTGGGCGGTGAGGTAGTATGTGTGAGCAAATTCTGACGCAGCCCGAAGGGATTTCTCCCCGTCCCCTCCTTATATGCAAGGGGGGATGGAGAGGGGGGGTCGCCGATTAAATGAAGCGGCCTTGCTATGGATGTACTGTGTCTTGCGACATTGCTTCTGACCCAGGGCGGTGGGCAAGGTGGAGGGATGACCCGTCATTCAGGAGGTGCTCAGATGAGAGGGAGGGTGGGGAGTGTATTTAGGGATGAAATGGGTGGGAGTGTTTTTATGCCTTTCCCTTTTTGGCTACCTCCCTTGTAAGGGGGAAAAAGCCTTGGTATATGTATGTATGTGTTAAATTACATGAAAATCACACATTTTAAAGAAAAGAGTTCAAATAATTCAACTATATGCAGTCTATTATACTAATAACACAACAGTAAGAAACTTAAAAGAGTGTAGTTTGATCCATACCACCAGTGATCATAGACGGCGGGCTGGACGAATCGTAGCTGGGGTCGGTAAAATTGCAGAGGATAAAAACGTAACTTCTCTTTGATCATATTACATGGAAATCACACATTTTAAAGAAAATAGTTCAAATAATGCAACCATATATATATAGAAGTGTGCATTTGAGCAAAACCCATCCTTGTTTGGGTTTTGTTGTTTTGTTCGGGTTTGTTCGGCAATTAGTGAGACCCGTTATTTGTGGGGGTTACATTTCTGATATCCCTGCGAATACTCTCTTATGTAGATATCTTCCACAAATATGCTGATATTTGCTCATTATTATTATTTTGCTATTAAACATTATTATTATAATATTGTTTGATATGTAGTACACTAAAGGAAAAACTGAAGACTCCAAAATAAGTATTTTTTAAGAAGTGCACACCTACACAGTATAGCGCTAGAAAGTGAAAAATTAATTTTGTAAATTATAATACATCACTGTAATCAATATTTTTCCTGGTGAAAATCATTATCAGAGAATGTTGCTAAAATGATACAGAAATGAATGAAGTCACATCAACTCCTTTAGACACCATCTTTGTTTTGATAGATTTGGAGGTCAGGGGTGACAACAACCCTGATGACCTCTAGAATTATAGGTATTGCATTACTAAATGCAGGTTAGGTTAGAATAGATGAAATTATCATACTTTAATTTCTTGGCTCTCTACCAACACAAAAATGGTGTCTCAAGCAACCGAAGCGGCTATATTTGTTCGTTTTCTTTTATTGATTTCTGCCAAGAATGACATGTTACATTGATAAATTATAATATACAAAATTATTATTTAATTTTCTATTGCTATATTGCATAAATGTGCACTTCTAAAAATTTACTTGAATTTTATTTTCATAACATCAGGAGTCTATCACAAATGCAATTTGGACTCGCTGATACTGTAAACACAGCCACACACTGTGAAACTTATGCTACTATGGAGTTTGTCCAATATCACTATTTTTTTCTGTTAATGTCAACACTTCTGGCTCATCTTTTCTACTAATATTTGTCTTTGCTGAGGCTGAACTATGTCTGGGACCCATGCCAAGAGCACATGGTGTCAGAACAGGGGCACGTCTGAACAGACCGAAAGAGACACATGGAGTGAGGCGAAAGCAGCGTCAAATGTTCAGACACATGGAGTGAGGGTATGGTAGTGTAATGCTATAATTTTTTTTTTTTTTTTTTTTCATGGGTTAGAGTAGGCACATTTAGGTAAAATTTTAGTTGTGCACAACTACACGATATAGCAATAGAAGATTAAATATTAATTTTGTGAATTATAATATATCAACTTATGTAGTTTTCTTGGCAGAAATAGGTAGGTCAAACACCACCAGAGGCGCCACCGTCGATGACAAGCACAATAGCGCGTCATTTTATGCGCACGCCATTCAAACGGCCAAATTTACATACTGCGGGAAATTTAATTAATAAAAATGTTGTGTGAGTGTATTTACTACGATCGTAGTAAATTTTAAACATTCACATCATCAGTTACATGTCGGTCAATAAAAACATAAGATAAACATGGCGGCCTGCATTCAGCAGTAAATCGAAAATTGGTATATGTTTCAACGTAAAAAATGAGCTGACATATTTAGGGTTGTGGCAACTGACCATAATAAAGAAAAACTACTAGTATCGCAGATTATTCTAATACCAAAATAAAGGCAGCGTGTTACGGTAGAGCGGAGAAATCGGTGGTTTTAATTAGTTGTTTTTTTTCTATCGGGTCGGATTATCGGATAACATCAACATCAACATCCATCCCGCCATCGTATGGTGGTATGGATCAAACTTCACTCTATTAAGTTTCTTACTATTATGTTATTAGTGTAATAGACTTATAGTTGAATTATTTGAGCTATTTTCTTTAAAATGTGTGATTTTCATGTAATTTGATCAAAGAGAAGTTACGTTTTTATCCTCCGTAATATTACGGACCACAGCTACGATTCGTCATGACCGCTATCTATGATCACTGGTGGTATGGATCAAACTACACTATTAAGTTTGTTACTGTTGTGTTATTAGTGTAATAGCTTGCATATAGTTGAATTATTCAAACTATTTTCTTTAAAATGTGTGATTTTCATGTAATTTGACGGTATTCGTAGCTGTGGTGGGTAATTTTGCAGAGGATAAAAACGTAATTCTATGATCAAGTTACATGGAAATCACACATCTTAAAGAAAATAGGTCAAATAATGCAACCATATGCTAAATTTTTATATAAAATTGTGCCTGTCAGTAAAAACCGTCATTGTTTACGTTCGATCGACGATTAGTCAGACCGCACGTTTCGGCCCGATTTCCGGGGACAAAATAGGCCCGATTTAATTCCATTCAAAATGCAATATCTCGAGAACTAGGACAGCTAGATGGATAATTCAAATTGCATTATACTCATAGCGACTTTTTGCATCCCATGAGAACTACTTCAGCTCAAATATCAGGAATTCCATTTTCATGTTGACCTAGCTAGCAGAAATGAAAAACAAAAAAGTTGCTAATACAGGTTTTGTAACTAACGAAGTCACACCGAACAAATGGTATACCATGGTTGTTTTGATAGATGCCAACATCAAAGAAATGAATGGATGATAAATTTGTCTATTCCAACCTAACCTGTATTTAGTAAATCGGTACCTGTAATTTAAAGGTCATCTGGATCGTAGTCGTGACGGATGTTGGCAGCCTGTTCAATCACTTTGTGATTGCAGGGTATAAAGGTTTCTCATAGCTTGAAAGAATGCATGGATTTCAGCTCCATAGCATTCCTTCAAGAATATATACCTTGCGAAGTACCGGCGGAAGTACCAAGAGCACACACCAGACCTCAATACCCACTCTTTTATGTCACGCCAAAAGAACTCAATAGTTTGAGTATGTACCTCCTGGTCCCCTGGTTCAACAAAGTTTTCCAAGTGATCAATAGCATGATGAGTATAACACTGCATGTTAACATCACTTGGAGTGGGAGAACAACCTGTGCACAAAGTGATGGCCATCATGTAACTGACATTTCGACTGGACTTGGCAGACAACAATCACTTGACAAACAACAAGATGGCGTCCCAATCCTATACTAGCGACTTCATTTATTAGTATATTTTCATGTTCATGTATCGTAATTAACAAAATATTTCATTTTCTAATGCTATATCACAGGGGGAAATAGAAGAAAGGGTAGTGAATGGTGGGATGAGGAAACAAAGAAGGTTGTAGAAGAGAAGAAGCGAGCTTTGACAGATTGGTTACAAAATAGGACGAGGGAGTCATATGAGAGGTACAAAGAAAAGAGAAGTAAAGCAAAAGGTAAAGGAGGCAAAGAGGAGAGCAGATGTGAAATAGGGTAAGAGTATGACAGAAAATTTTGAAAGTAATAAAAATATGTTTTGGAAAGAAATTAAGAGAGGAAGAGGAGGCGAATCAAGTAGAGAAGAAAAGGTAAAAGGTGCAGATGGAGAGATGATAATGGAGGAGAAGGCAGTATGGGGAAGATGGGCAGAATATTTTAGGGAGTTACTAAATGTGAAGGAGGATAGGGAGGGAAAGATAGCTGCAGTGGGAAATGCTAAGAAAATGCGAGTGAGGAGAAATAAGGAAGGATGAGGTGAAGGCAGTTGTTAAGATGATAAAAGCAGGTAAGGCACCTGGTCTGGATGGATGCCATGCGGAATGTCTGAAAAAGGGAGGTACAGTGATGGTGGACTGGCTGGTGAGGTTATTTAATGTTTGCTGGAGAGAGGGTAGAGTGCCGGAGGACTGGAGGAGTGCCTGTATAGTTCCTCTTTACAAGGGAAAAGGGGACAAGTGTGAATGTAGTAGTTTCAGAGGGATTAGCTTGTTAAGTGTAGTTGGTAAGGCTTATGGGAGGATCTTGATTGAGAGGATTAGGAGAGGAACAGAGGGAGTAATTGGTGAGGAACAGTGTGGATTTAGGACAAGTAGAGGTTGTGTAAATCAGATCTTTGTGGTAAGACAGATATGTGAGAAAGCTACAGGAAAGGGGAAGGATGGTTTTTGGGCTTTTATGGATCTGGAAAAGGCTTATGATAGGGTAGACAGAAAGGCACTGTGGGAGGTTATGAAGATATACGGGATAGGAGGAAAGCTTCTAGGAGCTGTCAAGAGTTTTTATGAGAGTAGTAGAGCTTGTGTCAGGATTGGAAATGGAGAGAGTGAGTGGTTTGAGGTAAAGGTGGGACTTCGTCAAGGATGCGTTATGTCGCCCTGGCTGTTCAACTTATACATGGATGGGGTGGTGCGAGAGGTAAATGCAAGGGTAGTGGGCAAGGGATTGGAGATGGTTAAAGAAAATGGAGAAAAGTGGGAGGTGAGCCAGCTGTTGTTTGCAGATGACACTGCGCTTGTGGCAGGATCGGAGGAGGGACTGAGGAAGTTGGTGGCAGAGTTTGGGAGAGTATGTGATAGAAGAAAGCTAAAGATAAATGTGGGTAAAAGTAAGGTGATGAGATGTACAAGGGGTGAAAGTGGCAGTAGACTGGAAGTGAGCATTAAGGGAGAGCGACTGGAGGAAGTGGATAGTTTTAGATACTAGGGTGCAAATGTGGCAGGAAAAGGTGAAGGTAGAATGTAGATTGAGAGAAGCGAGTAAATGCCTTGGTGGATTAAAGAGTGTAATGAGGAATAGACATTTGGGAATGGATGCTAAGAGGAGACTGTATGAAGGAGTGATTGTGCCAACAGCACTGTATGGGGCAGAAACATGGAACATAAGAGAAGAAGAGAGAAGGAGTTTGAATGTGTTTGAGATGAGGTGTCTGAGAAGTATGATGGGGGTTACTAGGCTAGATAGAGTTAGAAATGAGGAGGAGAACAGGGGTGGAAAAGGAGCTGGGAGATAGGGTTGATGAAAGAGTATTAGGATGGTTTGGACACATGGAAAGAATGAGTGAAGAGAGACTAGTAAAAGAGGTATGGAAGGCAGATGTGGAGGGAGTGAACATGAGGGGACGTCCTAGGATGAGATGGATGGATGGGGTGAAGGGGGCTTTGGGGAAGAGGGGAATGTCTGTTGAGGAAGGACGGGAGAGGACAGAAGACGGGTGAATGGAGAATGGTTGTATATGGATGATGTTGTGATTGCATGAGGTGGAATGGGGGTGAGGTAGTATGTGTGAGCAAAATTTGACGCAGCACGAAGGGATTTCTCCCCGTCCTCTCCTTTTATGCAATGGGGGGACGGAGGGGGGGGGTCGCCGATTTAATGAAGCGGCCTTGCTGTGTCTTGCAACACTGCCTCTGACCCAGGGCAGTGGACAAGGTGTAGGGATGACCTGTCATCCAGGAGGTGCTAAGATAGGAGGGGTGTGGAGTGTATTCAGGGATGGAATGGATGGAAATGATTTTATGCCTTTTCCTTTTTGGCTACCTCCCTTGTAAGGGGGAAAAAGCCTTGGTTGTATGTATATCACGTAGTTGTGCACAACTAAAATAATACACAAATTTATCATACCTTAATTTCTTTGACCTCCACATTTATGTAAGAAAATAAATGGCATCTCAAGCAGCCGATGGACCGAGTTGCCAATGGGCCAAGCTGGCCAGTAACCATGTAGTATTGAAATGTGACTGGTCTACTCTTGATATTATTGTTATGCAGGAAAACAGAACTTGGACATATGAAATAAATTAATTAGTCAATTGTTGCCTTGAGCTTCACTAATCAGAAAACCCACAGCCCTATAGTGGCTGGCAATGATCATCGGAACTTCCCACAGATCTCTCAGGGATGAAACTTTGGACTGTTGTCAGCACTGTGTCACTGTAGAACTATTTCTATGTCACTGGTTCATAATAGTTTGGGGAGGAGAGTAGTAGCTGGTAGTCAGGTCTTCATGTTTGAAAAAGTGTAAAACATACAGTTGAAGTTGAAAAAAGAGTCCTTGGGCCTAGTCCAGAGACCAAGTACCAGCCCTGCAGGGCTGCACCTCCTGTCAGAGGTGAGTGAGGGGGTTGACAGATTTTGAAAATGGGCAGCTTTTTTATCCATCTTGCAGTACTACCACATGCAGGTACCCATCATTTGTCCCTTACAGAATGAAAATACATACATATACCAAGGGCTTTTTCCCTCTTACAAGGGAAGTGTCAAAAGACAAAATTCCCTTCCCACCCATTTCATCCCCACTCACTCCACTCCCATTCACCACTTCTCCATTCCTCCCTCTTTTCTTGCCTCGTGGATGACAGGTCATCCCTGCATCTCACCCATTGCCCTGGGTCAGAAGCAATGCAGCAAGATAGAGCACATCCACAGCAATGCTGCTTCATTTAATTGGCAACCCCTCTTCTCCATCCCCTCATGTAGAAAAAGAGATTGGGAGAAATCCCTTTGAGCTGCATCAAAATATTATACATAACCACTCCCTAACCTCCCATCCCCCACTGTCCTCCTTCCATGCATCAAAACATCACCCATATACAACCATTCTCCACTCACCCCTATCTTCTGTCTTCTCCCCTCCTCAACAGGCATCCCCCTCTTTCTCAATGTCCATTTTACCCCATTCATCCACCTCATCATCAGTTGCCCCCTCCTGTTCACTCCATCCACCTCTGCCTTCTGCACTTCTTTTATTTATCTTTCTTCACTTATTCATTTCATGTCTCCAAACCATCCCAATACTCTTTTATCAACCTTATCCCCCAATTCCTTTTCCACCCCTGCTCCCCTCCTCACCTCGTTTCTCACTCTATCCAACTTACATGTAGTAACCCCTACCATACTTCTCAGACATTTCATCTCAAACACATTTAAACTTCCATGTTTCTGCCCCCATACAGTGCTGTTGGCACAATCACTCCATCATACAATCTCCTCTTAGCACACATTCCCAAATATCTAGTTCTCATTACCCTTTTTAATCCTCCAGGGCATTTACTTGCTTCTTTCAATAAATGTGAAATAAAAATAATCAATAAATATGAAAACTAAGAAATTTATCCCTATTTAATTTGTTATTTTGCCCAAGATTTCCTATTTAATTTATTTTGACCAAGATTTCCTATTTAATTTGTTATTTTGACCAAGATTTTATTGTGTTAGTGGAGGCCACACTGGAGATGCTGTGTCTTGGTGCATTGTCTGAGAGCAATTGGTGGTGAATACGGATGGCCCTATATCCATGAGGAGCTTAGACTGGAGGGGCAGCAAATGGGGAAGATTCACCACGGCTTTGGATCACGTGTACTTGTGATCACAGCTATTACTCTCCCAGATGAGAACTCACATATGACATGATCTATGGGTAATGCTGAGACCTTATACATACACACCCCTAGCTCCTTGCCCACCAGTTAGAATGCCATCTTGAGTTCAGTTTTGCTAAACAAAAATTTAGCCCTGGGTGGGACTCAACTCTGTTCCTAGAAAAGCTGTAATGGACCAAAACAGGTCAGAAAAGACAGAATAGGAGAGAAATTGGTAGTAGTTAGTTCAGTTTTCATGCAAATATACTTTCAGAGTATTGTAAATGTGATTGTAATGAGGGGATGAACATGCTGAAAATTGTCCAATGAGGCAGGAAGGCAGTTAGTCCTTACCAGTATATTTAGCACACTCAGCAAACATGAGTTCTTCCATACATACATACACATACCAAAGGCTTTTTCCCCCTTACATGGGGGATAGCCAAAAATAAAATGGCATAGAAATCACTCCCACCCATTTCATTTCCCATATATTCCACTCCCCTCCACCCTCCTCCCTCCCTCCCATCTTGGCACCTCCTGGATGACGGGTCATCCCTGCATCCTGTCCACTACCCTGGCTCAGAAGCAGTGTTGCAAGACACAGCACATCCACAGCAAGGCCACCTCATAAATTCAGCGACCCCCCCCCCTTTCCGTCCCCACTTGCAGGAAATGAGAAGACGGGGAGAAATCCCTTCGGGCTGCGTCAAATTTTTCTCATACATACTTCCTCACCCCCCATCCCCCATGCACTCCCCCTCATGCATCACAGCCTCATCTATACACAACCCTTCTCCATTCACCCCTATCTTCTGTCCTCTCCCGTCCTTCCTCTACAGACATTCCTCTCTTTTGTAAAGCCCCTTTCACCCCACCCATCCATCTCATCCCAGAACGCCCCCTCATATTCACTCCTTCCACCTCCACCTTCCACACTTCTTTTACTAATCTTTCTTCACTCATTCTTTCCATGTGTCCAAACCATCCTAATACTCTTTCATCAACCCTATCTCCCAGCTCCTTTTCCACCCCTGTTCTCCTCCTCACCTCCTCATATCTCACTCTATCTAGCCTAGTAACCCCTATCATACTTTTCAGACATTTCATCTCAAGCACATTCAAACTCCTTCTCACTTCCTCTCTCATGTTCCATGTTTCTGCCCCGTACATTGCTGTTGGCACAATCACTCCTTCATATAACCTCCTTTTCATCCATTCCCAAATGTCTATTTCTCATTACACATTTTAATCCACCATATGTGCAAAAATTCTAAGGATGATCAATGTGGTGCATTTATTTTGTTTATATAGAAGAAAAAAAAAATGTGATCCATAAAAAATTACCTTGAAATGAACAATAGATGAAATTTTGCATCCATAAAAATGTACAGCCATTGACACAGATTTCACATATTCACTGTCAACATCATACTGACAGGTGAATCCTGTTCACTATGCTAACAGGTAAGCCTTGTTCACTAATCAAGAGGTACTCCACATTGACTGCATTGACACAGACCTTGTCACATAATTACTCTGAATGCTGACAGGTTGTTCACTGCAATCAAAGGATGTCTCACATTCATTGACACACCTCATTCACACAATCACTCTTAACTCATAGATGGAATATCAAGTGGAAACAACTTTTTGATAGATTGTTGACTGTCTCAGAGAGGACAGGTTCATGGTCATGTCACTAAACAACATAAAAAGGTGTTATGTAAATTTTCTTTGCTAGCAATATAAATCGAATGTGTTGAAAATGTATGATTATAATTGGTGATTTATTTGGACATTTTTTAACTGAGAACTTATGTTTGTTGGTGTTGAATATACCAGCAAGGTCCAGCTGCCACCCCACCTCATTGGGCCATTTTCAACATATTCATACTGTCATACAATCACACTTATGATACTCTGAGGGTATACTTGCATGACTGTTGAACTATCTATTCCCAATTTGTCTCCCCAATCTTGTCCATTCCCACCTCTTTGTCCCCTCATGCAGAAAAAGAGAAGACAGAGAGAAATCCCTTTGGGCTGCATCAAAATAGCATTGGTACATAATCACATGCCCCTACCGCCTCCCATCCTTGCATCATAGTATCATCTATGTACTCCACAACCATTCTCCACTCACCCCTATCTCCTGTCTGGTCCCTTTCCTTTCACCCCATCCATCCATATCTTCCTCAATCGTCTTCTCAAGTTCATTCCCTCCACCTCTGCCTTACACACCTCTTTTACTAATCTTTCTTCACTCATTCTTTCCATGTGTCAAAATCATTCCAATACTCTTTCATCAGCCCTATCTGCCACCTCCTTTTCCACCCCAGCTCTCCTCCTCACCTTGTTTTTCACTCTATCCAACCTTATAACCCCTACCAAACTTCTCAGACATTTTATCTCAAACACATTTAAGCTTTTCCTTTCTGTCTCTCATATTCCAGGTCTCTGCCCCATATAGTTCCATTGACACAATCACCCCTTCATATAGTCTCCTTGCATCCATTCCCAAATGTTTTTTTTTTTTTTATGGCATTTTTTAATCCCCTAGGCA
Source organism: Oratosquilla oratoria (assembly GCF_046742065.1). NCBI lineage: Eukaryota > Metazoa > Arthropoda > Malacostraca > Stomatopoda > Squillidae > Oratosquilla > Oratosquilla oratoria. Next base: position 4,442,017 of record NC_134793.1, read on the forward strand.
TTTATTTGTTTCTCTGAGTCTTCAATTTACTTCTCCCCCTTTCCTGCCACATGCAACCCCAAATACCTAAAGCTATCCACTACGTCCAGCCTCTCTCCATTAAGACTTACTTCCAAAATGCTGCCATCCTCACCCTTTGTAAATCTCATTACCTTTTACTCACTTTCACCTTCAACTTTCTCCTATCACATACCCTCCCAAACTCTGTCACTAATCCCCTTAACCTCTTCACTCCGGGGCACATCGCATGTCTGGCAGCATTAGCTGTCCGACGTGCGATGTTGCGTCATAATAATCACATTATAAAAAATAAAGTCAGTGCTGAATCGTTCGTTCTCTTTCACCCGTGAATTTTGATAACCATAGAAAATATGATGAAGCCAGTTTAGAGAGAATGGAGGTTACGTAGGTACGACTACAATAAATATAATCAAGACGCCGACATCGGCATCATCACGTACCCACTTGCTCCTCATGACGCCTACGTAGGCGTCACCGTATGGAAGTGGTTAATCCCCCCCTCTGACCCTGCCACAAGTACAGTATCATTAGCAAACAATAACTCGCTCACCTGCTTTTCTCAGTTTTCTTTAACCAAATCCATGAAGGCCCAAAAAACATCCTTACCTTTTGCTAAAGCTTTCTCATATATCTACCTTACCACAAAAATCTGATCCATGCAACCCGGGCCTTTCCTAAACCCACACTGTTCCTCACCAGTTACTCCCTCTGTTCCTCACCAGTTACTCCCTCTGTTCCTCTCCCAAGCCTCTCAGTTAAAATCCTCAAATATGCCTTCCCAACTACACTCAACAAACTGATCCCTCTGAAACTATTCCACTCACAGTTGTCCCCTTTTCCCATGTAAAGCAGAACTAAACAGGCACTCCTTCAGTCCTCTGGCATTCTACCCTCCCCAAGACACACATTGAATAACTTCACTAGCCAGTCCACAATTGCTGTACCTCCCTTCTTCAGACACTGCATGATACCCATTTAATCTAGGTGCCTTACCTGCTCTCAAAATTTTGAAAACTACTTGTACTTCATCTTTTCTTATTTCTCCTCCATTTTCCTCTCCTATCACAATAATTTTCTTGTCTCTCTCCACTGCTACCACCAATCCCTCCCTATACTCCTACACATTCAACAGCTCTCTGAAATACTCTGCCCACTTTCCCCTTACTGCCTCTTCTGTTAATATCTGTCCATCTGTGCCTTTTACCTTTTCTTCTCTGCTTGACTCACCTCTCCTAACTCTCGTAAAGATCAGAGTGCAATAAATGAAGTAATTTTTCTAAACTACCCACTCCCTTTTAGAAATTGTCTTGTAGACTATCCCAGTCAATTCCATCATTGTAATAGTCACATTTTGATTAAAATGCATATTTATAAGAGCAGATTTCTGAAGATCCCAGACATGGAGTCATTCATCACATATCAGTGGAACATCATAGTAATTAAACATTGTGTTTATAAAATAGCACCTTAGAATTGATTATTGCATGCACATTCACAGTTTCTATTGAAAAAGTAACAGAATTTAATTGACTCTGAAGAAGAGTTAGACACCTGAGTTCATTCATTATTTGTCCAGCCATATATGTTTGAGACCATGAAACAACGCCAAACATCAAAAGATGATTAGGAAATGATTGAACATGCCAAAGATGACCTTGATGATGATGAAAATTGGAAGTCTAACCATAGTAGTGAAGAAAGTGGAGAAAAACAGGATCAGGAAGTGGAAAACCAATGATATAGGGCAGAGGGAATAGGAAATACTAACTAGTATGTCTAGGTATAGGCTAGGCCTAAGGCAAAAACTAGATCAACATCTTAGTCATAGTACAGGGGGTCACCGCAATTCGACAGGGATGGGGCAGTCTATCATCGGTCGAACCTGGGTTTTGTCGAATCATGATGCAGTTTTTCCCATAGGAATACATTGTAATTAATGGGGATAGGGACGGACCTCCAGCCCAGACCCCCCTAAAATATCACTATAACCTCTAAAAAACACTAACTTAGACTAGATCAGTAATATTAAAGGCTTCATTTATATCTAATTTTGTTTATTAAATTCAGTACATTTTTGGTGGTGGATGTTGTGGCCTGCAAGTCCTCCCACAGTGACAAGGCATGCTCCTGCACGAGCCCCATGATGATTGGCATCTTGCGTTGTGTCCTGTCCTCTATCCACTTGATCAACATGTCCTCCATCGTGTCGAGACGGGAGTCCCTTGAGCCACGGAGAACAAGGGAAGTCGTGGAAGGTGGTGATGCAGCGGCCTGGCGGTACTTGTCCCTGTTCTTCAAAATCATTGATACTGTTGATCTCGGGACACCCATTTCCGCTGCAACGGCAGAATGAGCCATACCTGCCTCTCACTTTCTTATAAGCTCAAGCTTATCTTTGAAAGTCAGGAAAGTGTGTTTCTTAGGGATGGGGCCGGAGATGGATTTGCACGGCATGGTGGTGGAACAGCGGAGCGTGGCTTGCCTCGATGATGGCTGGGGCGAGAGTGAGACAGAGTGGTGCATCGGGAGTGGCGGCAAATTTGAACGGGTGCGTGGCTCGCGAGATTTGAATGTCGAATTGTCGAGTCTGGCTGTCGAACCTTGAGGGTTGGGTATAAATTAGCTACCGTCGAATTTACGATAATTCGAATTGCCGTGACCCCCTGTATTAACCTAATGAATGAATTGGTGCTGTGGCCATAGGCCTAACCATAACTTTACTCACCCACTTACCCTGCCCCATGGCCGGGCCAGGGGAGTGGTGGTGGTGGTGGTGTGGGGGGGGGGGGGTCTGGGGGATAGCCATAGGCCTAGGTCTAGTGCCAGTCATGACAGTCTCAGTCTCATGTCACAAAGGCATAGGCCAACAACACAGGCCATAACTAATCTGTGTAGGCTGTCATGTACATTTTGTGAGTCTGCACAGGTTATGAATATTCATTGAAATGTGCAGCACCAATAATGAATTTGTAATTGGGCTCACAGATAACAAATCCATTAGACATGCACACACTATGAACCTATTTTACAAATCTTCATTTGTGCATATCAAATGTATTTATCTGTGCATCCAGTTATGAATTCCTTGTTGGTGCTGCATGTTTTATGGATATTCATAAAATGTACAGATTCACAAAATGTGCATTACATAGGCTACCTAGGCCTATAGTCTATTTGCTGGGGGGGGGGGCTCTTGTGTGCAGGAGAACCGCTAAGCTACTCTTCAGAATCATGAACTAGACCATAAGCGATTAAAAAAAAATGGGTAGACTTGCTACCTCAGCAATAACTGAGAAAATTATATTTTTCTATGAAGCTCTCTTTTTATATAAACTTGTATAAATGTATGTAGTAGAAATTGGCATATGGTCTTGCATAAAGGAAAAATTCAACAAAATTTATAATTTTGAGAAATAAAGATGATGAAAAAGACATTTATTGTGCCATAAATAGGCCAAATTGGACTATTAGATGATGTAACCAATATAAATCTATGACCAAAAAATCAATCTTGTCTCTAAAATGCCTTGTTGAATATCCTGCAGTCATAGAGGGAGGGACATACTTTATAAGGGAAACAAGTGCATGGAAATTATTGTATATATATATATGTTAGGATACTATATATTACAAGGGAGGGTCCCAAAACATCATAAATAGAATGGGGGCAGATCACCAGATGTTGGAAGCTTAGTCTTAAAGATGTGGAAATGCAAATTATTGACAATGCTGATTTTGTTGTTACATTCCTTAGCCATTTTTATACTCGATAGCTACACAATAGACCATAATTTATTCAGTTTTCTCATAGCTATTCAAAAGATTCAATGTTTAACAATGGCGTGTGACTAGCAATGATTAACTACTCAAATGTCACACTTCTGAAGATTTCTGAAACTGGTTTCAGAGTGCAGATGATGGTTTCAAAGTTGAAAAATTGCATTTTTGTTGCTGAAATTTAAGTTTAGTAGCAAAAATATTTTGTGGGAATAGTCGGCAATGCTTTTATATTTATTCTGCTTGGAGTTTTGAAAAAGTGTCCCCAGTTGTGCATGTTGACCTTTAACTTTCTTCCAAAACATCTTTTTATTACTTAAATATTTTCTGTCATACTGCCCCCCCCCAATTTTACATCTCCTTGTTGCCTCCTTTACCTTTTGTTTTGTTTTTCTTCTTTTTTCTCTGTATCTCTCACATGTTTCTCTCCTACTTTGCAAACAGTCCCTGAATGTTCGCTTCCTCTCTTTTACCACCTTCTTCACATCATCTCACCATTCACTACCCTTCTTTCTATTCCCTCCCATCCTCTTTGTTCCACATATATTTGCATGCCTTGTCATTCCCTCCTTGAAAAACCCCCATTCCTCCACTCCTACCTGTACTCTATCCTTCACCACTTCCCACACTTCTCTCAGCTTCTCATGGTGCTTATTTAAGCAATTTATTCAAAGCACCTCTATACCTTCTGCCCTTTTCCTCTTTCTCCACCTATCCTCTACTCTCAGCTTACCTTCCACAATTTTTTTTTTATTTGATATCCCCCCACTCTCTCCCCAAAGAACATAGGCATCCAGAACTATTCCTACCCTTTTCCTGGATACCACAACATAACCCATTAATGCATTATCAAACACCCTTCCATCCACCCCCCTCTCCCATTAATGCATTATCAAACACCCTTCCATCCACCCCCCTCTCCCATGTGTACTTATGTTTGACTCTTTTCCTAAATACTGTGTTAGCTATCATCAGCTCTATTTCTAAACACATTTCCACCATTAACTCTCAAAGGCACATAAGAATTATATCCATGATAACAATAGCCCACCTGAACACCTGAAGCTAAAATTATATCAATACAGAATAAGCCTGGAAACAGACACCAATGTCCCAAATACATGTGCATCACTATACATGATGCACATGCCGTTATCTTACATTGTTCAATATCTCCACAATATAGATGCTAAAACTAAGACCTGAATGTGGCCACAGGTCTCTTACAAGAGGGAACCAAGTGATACATTGATGATGATGATATGGTTTAACGTCACAAACTCCTCTCATCGGCAGGCTAGGACGTTGCCCCTTTCGGAGGACTGTAGATACATTGATAATGGATTATAATTATAAACTTAATCTCTTATTATACTTTGTTTTCACTTTTCAGATCAGGAAAAATTTAATTTGGAGCGAGAGCTCCTATCTGTTCGTGAGCAGTTAAAAGAAGAAATACATGTAAAAGACGAATCTGTTAAGAAGTTGAAAGAAACAGAAGGAAAAATAGTAAGACTTGAAAATGATTTACTACAGAGCCAGTCAAAAATCAATTCCCTATCCAGGGATGTTGAACTGTAAGTAGAGAGAATACTGTATTGGACAACAATATTAAATGTGACAAATCAGACCTACAAATTTTGTGTAGTGCATTTTGGGTTCTGGTTCTATTTAACCCCGTTCCAAAGGCCACGTAAAACTTGGAATGATGAATGTCTGATATTGTGAGAAAAAACAGAGTATGGTACTCTTTTAGCAAATTTGATTATAAGATAATTAATCATTATATTATTCTTCATCTCCCCCTCTCCCCTATAATTAAGTGATTACTGTATTAAGCATTTATTGATTTAGGTTAACTTTTATTTATTTTACTTATTTAATTTTTTATCTCTTTGCCAGCTCAAGAAATGATCATCAGAATGCATCCTCACAATCTGTTGTCATGGCAGGGAGCTTGGAGGCTCGCAGTAAGCAAGTACAAGAACTTGAGGAAAGGGTAAGAATATTGCACATTATTCTGTACTTCATGGTCACATAAATTGTATGTTTACTGATGTTATATTAAAAGTGTTAACATTAGGTGGACCACTACCTCAGTCATTGAAGGAAACTGGACTGGAACATAGAAAACTTATGAAAATGAGAGAAAATCTTTCTCTCTTTTTCTGTCTTTATTCTAAATCTTTCTTTTTTAGGAAAGAAAGATTTAGAATTGAGAGGGGGATAGGGAAAGGGGAGAGAGTGACAGTAGGCTGGAAGTGAGCATTAAGGGTGAGAAACTGGAGGAAGTGGATAGTTTTAGATACTTGGGTGCAAATGTGACAGGAAAGGGAGGAGTGGGGGTGGAGGTAGAATGTAGATTGAGAGAAGCGAGTAAATGCCTTGGTTGATTAAAAAGTGTAATGAGAAATAGACATCTTGGAATGGATGCTAAGAGGAGGTTATATGAAGGAGTGATTGTGCCAACAGCAATTTACGGGGCAGAAACATGGAACATGAGAGAGGAAGAGAGAAGGAGTTTGAATGTGTTTGAGATGAAATGTTTGAGAAGTATGATAGGGGTTACTAGGCTTGAGTGAGAAATGAGGAGGTGAGGAGGAGAACAGAGGTGGAAAGGGAGCTGGGAGATAGGGTTGATGAAAGAGTATTAGGATGGTTTGGACACATGGAAAGAATGAGTGAAGAAAGATTAGTAAAAGAAGTGTGGAAGGCAGAGGTGGAAGGAGTGAAAATGAGGGGTCGTCCTAGGATGAGGTGGATGGATGTGGTGAAAGGGGCTTTACAAAAGAGAGGAATGTCTGTGGAGGAAGGACGGGAGAGGACAGAAGGTAGGGGTGAATGGAGAAGGGTTGTGTATAGATGAGGCTGTGATGCATGAGGGGGAGTGGGTGGGGGATGGGGAGTGAGGAAGTATGAATGAAAAAAAAATTGACGCAGCCCGAAGGGATTTCTCCCCGTCCTCTCATTTTATGCAATGGGGGGACGGAGACGGGGGGTCGCCGATTTAATGAAGTGGCCTTGCTGTGGATGTGCTGTGTCTTGCGACCCTGCTTCTGACCCAGGGCAGTGGACAAGGTGCAGGGATGACCCGTCATTCAGGAGGTGCTAAGATAAGAGGGAGGGTGGAGGGGTGTGGAGTGTATTCAGGGATGGAATGGGTGGGAACGATTTTATGCCTTTTTCTTTTTGGCTACCCCCCTTGTAAGGGGGAAAAAGCCTTGGTATATGTATGTATATATATATATATATATATGTGTATATGTATATATACATATATATATATATATATATATATATATATGTATATGTATATATATATATATATATATATATTCCCTCCTAAAAGATATATACACTGTAACACAACATCCATAAAGTTTAAAAACATATTGATCTGTGTTGGCCTTTGGATGTTTGCATCATGCCAAGGTAAACATTATTACTATAGATGAAAATTGTTAACTATTTAATGCATTGTCCATTCACACAGAGGTCATGATATCAGAAAATCTCTCCACACACTCATTTATGTCTACAATTTTTTTCTCTCTTCTTTACATTTCAAATTACCAGGACCATACATACTCATCCATCCACACTTCACATTCAATTCTCATGTTTACTTACGTAATCCTCGATGACATTTCCTGCCCTTCAAGCCCATACATATCTCATCACTCTCCAATCGAACCTTTCTTCTCCCACATCCTTGCCTTCACTCAGTGCTAACACATCTACCCATTGTATTATAAACATAGTTCATAGAGAGTATCGGTTGCATTATTTCTATACAGTCAACAGATCAAATTACACTGTATGCTGTTATGATTGCAAAATCTGTGTAACTCACTTTGCTCTCCTTTCTTTTCACAGGTGAAATGTCTTGAAGACCAGCTACTAAGTGCCAATAAATCCCGTTGTGAAGCAATTATTAAAGCTGAGAACATTGCCAGCCAAGAAATACAATTGGCATATAAGTAAGACTCGTTTGAAAGACTTCTTTCAGTAAGACCTTGGAACATTATAAATTTAGAAGGGACTTGTAGTGATGTGACAGTGTCTTATTCATTACCTTTCCCCAATTTATTTTTTGCATTTATATTGTGACCATTTGTAGGAAAAAAATAGAGAGTTGATGAGGTGGGGGTGTTGTCATGTATAGAAGTGATAGGGATAAACAACCTTCTGCAGTTTGGCATCCTGTGAAGGTGCTTTGTCTTATTGCATTGTTTTTTTATCTGAGTATTGTGGTTGGGGACATATGACCCTTCATCAGCAAGCTGCCTAGATGGGTGGGCAAACAAATGGGTTTTTGGGTGGGTTTGGGATGGGTGTAGTGTGGGTATAGGCTTTGACTTGGCCACACCCTTGTAAGAGGGAAAGATCATTTAGTATATGTATTCTTTATGTAGGAGCTTGTTTTTCTCTGGTATGAAAGTGGGAGTGACTCAGTTGTTTGTGGATGACACTGCTTGTAATGAAGTCAGAGGAGGGACAAGCAGTGAGTGGCAGAGTTTGGGAGGGAGGTGAAAACTGAACATAGTAGTCAGGGAAGCAAGTGGAATGAAAAGTGTGAGAAATAAGTATCTAGGGATAATTTGTGCCCTGTCAAGTAGACTTTGGTTTCTGAATTGGGTCTTCTTTTTAAGGTCCTTTGATGCTTTGTGTATGTGTGTGTGTGTATATATATATATATATATACACATATATATATATATACTGTATATATATACATACATATACACACACACACACACACATATTGCTGTTAACCACTTCCATATGGTGACGCCTACGTAGGCGTCATGAGGAGCAAGTGGGTACGCGATGATGCCGACGTCGGCGTCCTGATTATATTTATTGTAGTCGTACCTACGTAACCTCCATTATCTCTCAACTGGCTTCATCATATTTTCTATGGTTATCAAAATTCACTGGTGAAAGAGAACGACCAATTGAGCACTGAGCGTTATGTCGCCCTGGCTGTTCAACTTATACATGGATGGGGTAGTGCGAGAGGTAAATGCAAGGGTAGTGGGTCAGGGATTGGAGATGGTTAAAGAAAATGGAGAAAAGTGGGAGGTGAGCCAGCTGTTGTTTGCTGACGACACTGTGCTTGTGGCAGGATCGGAGGAGGGACTCAGGAAGTTGGTGACAGAGTTTGGGAGTATGCGATAGAAGAAAGCTAAAGATGAATGTGGGTAAAAGTAAGGTGATGAGATGTACAAGGGGTGAAAGTGGCAGTAGACTGGAAGTGAGGATTAAGGGAGAGCGACTGGAGGAAGTGGATAGTTTTAGATACTTGGGTGCAAATGTGGCAGGAAAAGGTGGAGTGAAGGTGGAGGTAGAATGTAGATTGAGAGAAGCGAGTAAATGCCTTGGTGGATTGAAGAGTGTAATGAGGAATAGACATTTGGGAATGGATGCTAAGAGGAGACTGTATGAAGGAGTGATTGTGCCAACAGCACTGTATGGGGCAGAAACATGGAACATAAGAGAGGAAGAGAGAAGGAGTTTGAATGTGTTTGAGGTGAGGTGTCTGAGAAGTATGATGGGGGTTACTAGGCTAGATAGAGTGAGAAATGAGGAGGTGAGGAGGAGAACAGAGGTGGAAAGGGAGCTGGGAGATAGGGTTGATGAAAGAGTATTAGGATGGTTTGGACACATGGAAAGAATGAGTGAAGAAAGACTAGTAAAAGAGGTGTGGAGGGAGTGAACATGAGGGGACGTCCTAGGATGAGATGGATGGATGGGGTGAAGGGGGCTTTGGGGAAGAGGGGAATGTCTGTTGAAGAAGGACAGGAGATGACAGAAGGCAGGGGTGAATGGAGAATGGTTGTATATGGATGATGTTGTGATGCATGAGGTGGAATGGGCGGGGGGATGGGGGATGAGGTAGTATGTGTGAGCAAAATTTGACGCAGCCCAAAGGGATTTCTTTCCATCTTCTCCTTTTATGCATGGGGGAACGGAGAGGGGGGTTGCCGATTTAATGAAGCGGCTTTGCTGTGGATGTGCTATGCCTTGTGACACTGCCTCTGACCCAGGGCAGTGGACAGGGTGCAGGGATGACCCATCATCCAGGAGGTGCTAAGATAAGAGGGAGGGTGGATGGGAGTGGAGTGTATTTAGGGATGGAATTGGTGGGAATGATTTTATGCCTTTTTCTTTTTGGCTACCTCCCTTGTAAGGTGGAAAAAGCTTTGGTATATGTATGTATGTATATATATATATATATATACATATATATATATATATATGTATATATACATATATATTATATATATATACATATACATACACACACACACGCATATTGCTGTTAATGGCTTTTATGAGCAGTGAAGGGAGAAGGCAGGGGATAGGGGTGAGTGGAGAATGGTTGTGTATGGATAATATTTCAAAGCAGCCTGAAGGGATTTCTCCCCATCTTTATTTTCTGCATGAGGGGTGAGGAGGATGGGTCATCGTGCAAGTGAAGTAGCACTGGTGTTGATGTATTTGCTGCATTGCATCTGACCCAGAGATAGATGAGAGAGTAACAAGGGTGGTGGATGGGAGTGGGTATCTGCCTTAACTGGCTACCTCCATTGTAAGGGAGAAGCCCTTTGTATATAGATAGTTAATGGCAGAATTATACATTTCATAATACGAGTAGCAGGGCAGTGGACAGTATGCAGGGATGACCCATCATCCAGGAGGTGCCAAGATAAGAGAGAGGGAGGAGGGTGGAGGGGAGTGGAATATATAGGAAATGGAATGGGTGGGAGTGGTTTCTATGCATTTTTCTTTTTGGCTACCCCCTGTGTAGGGGGGAAATGCCTTTGGTATATGTATGTATAATACGAGTAATGATTTATTAATTTGTTTTTTGTGCTCTCAGGGAGAAACGGCTAGAACAGGAGAGAGGATTATTGCAGCGCCAGGTGGAACTCTTGCAACATCAACTCAATCAGCGTGTGGAGGATCTTGTGATTCAGCGCAAGAACCACTCCCAGGCTCTCCTTGACCTTCAGACCGATCTCAATCACAAGATAGAGGAGGTCAGTTATATTTTGCAGATTTTACATATAAAAAAACAGTAAAAGTTATGATTTATGATAGTTTGCACAGATGCTTTTATCCATTGTAACTATAAACTTGATAATTTTGTACATGATATCTGTAAGGCGGTATAAGCCAGAAAGCATTAGTTGGCATCAGTAGATAATAGAATTTTGAATAGAAATGTGTGATGCTTCATTTGATGTCTTCATGTTTTCGTTTGTACCCAGCTACAAGTATGTCAGGAGGAGAGAGACAAATTCCAGAAGCAAGTTGAAGAAAAGGGTGAGAGAGTGGAAGAACTTCTTTCAACCCTGAAAGAAGTACGAGAAGCTGAATCAAAGCTGGAAGAAACTTTCAGGCATGAATTAAGTGCACAGCAAAGACTTGCGAATATATACCAGAGTAAGTGCTCAATAATGTAGTTATAATTCTGTCTATTGTGTCCTTTCCCATGCTCCCTCAACTTCAACCCCTCCTCTCCCCTTGTATTGGGTACTGATAACAAAAGATTTACACATTTGTACTTTGGGGACTTAAATGATGTTGATGGTGATACATACATATACATACATACATACATATACCAAGGCTTTTTCCCCCTTCCAAGGGAGGTAGCCAAAAAGGGAAAGGCATAAAAACACTCCCACCCATTTCATCCCTAAATACACTCCACACCCCTCCCACCCTTCCTCTCATCTGAGCACCTCCTGAGCACCATCAAAGACATACATATACCAAGGGCATTTATTTCCCTTTACAAGGGAGGTAGCCAAGGTCAAAGGCTTAAATCCACTCCCACCCATTTCATCCCCACATACTCTACTCCCATTCACCACCCTCCCTCCCTCCCTCCCTCTTTTCATGGCTCCTCCTAGATGACGGGTCATTGCTGCATCTCGCCCACTGTCCTGGGTCAGAAGCAATGCAGCCAGACACAGCACAGACACAGCAAGGCCACTTCATTTAATCAGTGACTCTGCATCCCCTCATGCAGAAATAGAGAAGATAGGAGAAATCCCTTTGGGCTGCATTAAAATATCATTCACATACTCCCGCACCCTCACCCCCCATCCTACACCCACTCCCTTCCATGCATCAGAGCACAATGCATACACAACCATTCTCCACTCACTCCTATCTTTTGTCTTCTCCCTTCCTTCCTCAACAGATATTCCCCTTTCCCAATGCTCCTCTTACATCCATCCATCTTATCCTAGGTTGCCCCCTCATGTTTACACCCCCCATCTCTGCCTTCCACACCTCTTTTACTAATCTTTCTTTGCTCATTCTTTCCATGTGTCCAAACCATCCCAACACTTTCATCAACCCTATCTCCCAACTCCCTTTTCACCCCCTCTCTCTTCCTCACCTCATTTATCACTCTATCCAGCCTATAACCCTTACCATACTTCTCGGACATTTCATCTAAAACACATTTAAACTCTTCCTCACATATGTTCCATGTTTCTGCCCCATACAATGATGTTGGCACAATCACCCCTTCATACAATCCCCTCTTAGCATCCATTCCCAAATATCTAATTCTCATTACACTTTTTAATCCCCCAAGGCATTTACTTGCTTCTCTCAATCTATATTCTACCTCCACTTCCACTCCTCCCTTTCTCACCACACATACCCCCAAGTATTTAAGATATCCACTTCCTCAACCCTCTCTCCCGTAATACTCACTTTCAATTTGCCGTTATCCTCTCCCCTTTGCCAGGGATGTGTTATGTCACCTTGGCTGTTCAATTTATACATGGATGGGGTGGTGTGAGATGTAAATGCAAAGGTAATGGGTCAGGGATTGGAGATGGTTAAAGAAAATAGAGAAAAGTGGGAGATTAGCCAGTTATTGTCTGCTGATGACACCGCACTTGTGGCAGGATCAGAGGAGGGATTAAAGAAATTAGTGACAGAGTTTGGGAAGGTGTGTGAAAGAAAGAAGTTAAAGGTAAATGTGGGTAAAAGTAAGGTGATGAGATGTACAAAGGAAGAAAGTGGCAGCAAATTGGGAGTATTAAGGGAGAGACTGGAGGAATTGGATAGTTTTAGATACTTGGGTATGAATGTGGTGGGAGAGGGAGGAGTGGAAGTGGAGGTAGAATGTAGATTGAGAGAAGAAAGTAAATGCCTTGAGGGATTAAAGAATGTAATGAGAATTAGACATTTAGAAATGGATGCTAAGAGGAGATTGTATGAAGTGATTGTGATGACAGCACTGTATGGGGCAGAAACATGGAATATAAGAGAGGAGGTTTGAATGCATTTGAGATTAGAAGCCTAAGAAGTATGGTAAGGCTTACTATGCTGGATAGAGTGAGAAATGAGGAGTTAAGGAGGAGAACGGGGGTGGAGAGGGAGTTGGGAGATAGGGTTGATGAAAGAGTATTGGGATGGTTTGGACACATGGAAAGAATGAGTGAAGAAAGACTAGTAAAAGAGGTGTGGAAGGCAGAGTTGGAAGTAGTGAACATGAGCATGTGACCAAGGATGAAATGGATGGATGGGGTAAAAAGGGCATTGGGAAAGAGGGGAATGTCTGTTGAGGAAGGAAATGAGAAGACAGAAGATAGGGGTGAATGGAAAATGGTTGTGTATGGATGATACTGTGTTGCATTGAAGGGAGTGCATGGGAGAGGAGGGCAAGGGAGTATGTGTGAATGATATTTTGATGCAGCCCAAAGGGATTTCTCCCTATCTTCTCTTTTTCTGCACGAGGGGACGCAAAGGTGGGGTCACTGATTAAATGGGGCATCCTGTCTGTTGATGTGCTGTGTGCTACACTGCTTACTCAGGGCAGTGGGCGAGATGCAGGGATGACCTGTTATCCAGGAGGAGCCAAGATAAGAGGGAGGAAAGGGGGTGAATGGTAGTGGAGTATGTGGGGATGGAATGGGAGTGGATTTTATGCCTTGTTTTAGTTACCTCCGTTGTACATACATACGTATACCATGGCTTTTTCCCCCTTACAAGGGAGGTAGCCAAAAAGAAAAAGGCATAAAATCATTCCCACCCATTCCATCCCTAAATACACTCCACTCCCCTCCACCCTCCCTCCCATCTTAGCACCTCCTGGATTACCTCCGTTGTAAGGGGGAAAATCCTTTGGTATACGAGGGGAGCACCAATGGGATCAATGCCACTATCAGTACTTATTGTCCCAGATGTTGATATCCAGCTGCCACAGGAAAGGACTAAGTGACTTTGACTAACTATCCTTAACCCCAACTGATATACCTATTGATTGATTGTTTTTACATACATACATATACCAAGGGCTTTTTCCCCCTTATAAGGGAGGTAGCCAAAGACAAAATGCATAACTCCACTCCCTCCCATTTCATCCCCACTCACACCACTCCCATTCATCACCCCCTCCTTCCCTCTTTTCTTGGCACCTCCTGAAGGATGGGTGATCCCTGCATCCGACACACTGCCCTGGGTAAGAAGCAATGCAGCAAAACATAGCACATCGACAGCATGGTTGCTTCATTTAATCAGCGACCCCCCTCCCCTCTCTCTGTCCCCTCATGCACAAATGGGGAAGACAGGGAGAAATCCCTTAGGGATGCATCAGAATACCATTCACACATAACTACTCCCAAACCCCCTTCCCCCCCCTCCCCACAAACTCCCATGTATCCCAGTATCATCCATACACAACCATTCTCCACATACCCCTATATTCTGTCTTCTCCCTTCCCTCCTCAACAAACATCCCCCTTTTACTCCATCCATCCATCTTGGCCTCAGTCACCCCTCATGTTCACTCCATCCACCTCTGCCTTCCACACTTCATTTACCAATCTTTCTTCAGTCATTCTTTCCAAGTGTCCAAACCATCTCAATACTCTTTCATCAACTATATATCCCAACTCATTTTCCCCCTCTCTCGCTTCCTCACCTCGTTTCTCGCTATGTAACTATCAGTATAGATTGTTTTTAGTCTGTAAAAACTCATGCATTTACTTACCTTCTTTGTGTTCTCACCTGCTTTCAGATGCTAGTGAAGAAAAGAAAGTTCATTGCACAGAACTGGAGAATGCTGTTGAAGAACTCCGCAAACTCCTTCAGGAGGCCAGTGAACAGTATGGTGCCTTGGAGAGAGCCAAGGAAAAGGAGGAGGAGGAACACAAAGCAGCACTTGAGGAAGCACAGTCACTTGCACGAGACCTCAAGGAAGAACTAGATAAGGTCAATGCTATACTTGAAGCCAATTCAAAGAGAGGTGAGGAAAATTTATATGTTGAAAGCTGAAGAACTGGTTAGTCGTAATGAGTGACAATAGAAAAAGAGTATGCATACATTTATATATAGGTACCATTTTCATTTCCTCATCAATATTTACTCTTGCTTCATAAATTCATACAGACTCAAGCGCAATGGAAGAATTGTCACCATCAGCTAGTGCAGCTAGTGAGATGATGAAGAAGGGGTTGAGTCTTACTCAAATCTATGCTGAATTCATCACCATGTCCGACAAGTACCTGGCATCTGAAGAAGAAAATAAGCGCATCAAGAGATATATCGATCAGATATTACAGGTGGGTAATCAGTGGAGGTCTTTCTTCTGATAGTATTTTAATTTGTTAAATGGGTTTTAATGGATATGAAGTAGGTGTGTGCCTTGATTAAGCCACCCCTAATGGGGAAAGGGCCTATGGTATGTATAGATTTTGTGGGAGGAGGAAAGCAGTTGTCAGATGTCAGCTCTTTTTAGACCTAGTCTGGAGATGGAGTTTTGGCTCCTGAGGGTTCATTGATGGGTTTTTAGAAGCAAAGCAGCAGAGAAGCAGTTCTCCGATATCCAGCTTAAGGATCATCACTAGCAGATATCCATCATTGGTTTTTCTCCTCTTCATAAGACTTTTCAAGTATATGAGGGGAGCCTCACCTTCCTCTGAAATCATTTACTTAAAAAATATCCTCCTCTCACGTGACCTCTACCACTCCTTTAAACACTTGTCAGTTGGTGGGGTTTGTGTTCAGAAATAGAATGGATGTATGGGGCTGAGTACTTCTGCCTAGAACTGTGTGGCTATCAGCTTTATGTGCTCTTGCATGGGGATGATTTTAGTTTCAATGTGTAGATATTCTGTTTGTAATGATTCTAGGATATCCTGTTATTTTCTGTACGCTTTCTTTTTGTAGTCATAGCCACCCTAGGAGTCACAGGGCAAGAGACTATTTGGTTGTAGGGTGTCTGTGTTTTTCATGATTGTAGGAGACCATACTGGTGAGGTGGAGCTGAGTGGAAGAACTGTTTGTATGTAGAGTATGATTAGAGTTTCCCTCTGCTGGCCAAACCCCATACTTTTTACATATCTCACTGTGTTTATATATATTTCATCATTTTGTCCTTTTATTTATATTCTAAAGGATAAGTGAATAGCAAAAGTGAGGCCCAGAATTTTAGAGCTTTTGTGTAATGGAAGGATTTGGCCATTCTTTTTTACTGTCATATGTTTCTTTAATAGAAAGGAGGCCTCCCCCCTAAAATTATCAGTGACACTAAAGCCCCTGTCATATACAAGCAATTGAAGTGAGTTTATTTGAGTAGAAACAACTTAGGTTACAATCTTTGATATTTGAAATCACCTCTATGTCATATATTGAGAAGCTGAATGATAAACTAAGAAAAGTTAAGCCTATACAAATATTAGTCTTGTTGAATTGTCCTTTGGGAAGTCTAGAATACTGTAAACAGTCATCTTCCAGCTTTTCAAATTCACATTTTATGAGAATCTTGAATGTGGGACAGGGGCTTAACACAAGTAACAGGTACAGCTATTCATAAAATTTACTCTGTAACCTGTTAGTTACTGATTTCAGTGTGAATGCTTTCCACTGTGCAAGTATCACTACTGTATGGGGCAGAAACATGGAACATAAGAGAAGAAGAGAGAAGGAGTTTGAATGTGTTTGAGATGAGGTGTCTGAGAAGTATCATGGGGGTTACTAGGCTAGATAGGGTGAGAAATGATGAGGTGAGGAGGAGAACGGGGGTGGAAAGGGAGCTGAGGTGAGGAGGAGAACGGGGGTGGAAAGGGAGCTGGGAGATAGGGTTGATGAAAGAATATTAGGATGGTTTAGACACATGGAAAGAATGAGTGAAGAAAGACTAGTAAAAGAGGTGTGGAAGGCAGATTTGGAGGGAGTGAACATGAGGGGGCGTCCTAGGATGAGGTGGATGGATGGGGTGAAGGGGGCTTTGGGGAGGAGGGGAATGTCTGTTGAGGAAGGACAGGAGAGGACAGAAGACAGGGGTGAATGGAGAATGGTTGTATATGGATGATGTTGGGATAGCATGAGGTGGAATGGGCGGGTGGATGGGGGGTGAGGTAGTATGTGTGAGCAAAATTTGACGCAGCCTGAAGGGATTTCTTCCCGTCCTCTCATTTTATGCAATGGGGGGACGGAGAGGGGGGGGTCGCCGATTTAATGAAGCGGCCTTGCTGTGGATGTGCTGTGTCTTGCGACACTGCTTCTGACCCAGGGCAGTGGACAAGGTGCAGGGATGACCCGTCATTCAGGAGGTGCTAAGATAAGAGGGAGGGTGGAGGGGTGTGGAGTGTATTCAGGGATGGAATGGGTGGGAATGATTTTATGCCTTTTTCTTTTTGGCTACCCCCCTTGTAAGGGGGAAAAAGCCTTGGTATATGTATGTATGTAAGTATCACTAACCATACAATTCAACAAACCAACACAAATGGAAAGGAAACTATGTAGTAACTGGCTTGTACAACAACTTATTGGCTGCAAAGTGGAAGAGTGTATAATTGATACAAGCCTTGTACTTGTAAAAGAGGTTAAACTAGCTTTGGCTATCAGGCCCTGCTGTGGAAATGCTGTAACTCAAGCAGTATGGCAGAGGACAGGGATGTCCCTTGTTTCCCAAGAGCCTAGGAGGGTAGGGACTATGATTGGGTTTTGGATGGGTGGTGGGCTTATGGTTTAACATGAACATACCCTTTTTATAAGTGGGAAAAGGCTTATTTAGTGTATGTATATATATATTAAGGGTACATAGTATAGATTACTTAAGTAATTTTCTATGGTAAAGTGAAATGATGGGCCAGCTTGTGAAGCAGCTAGACAGGATGTATAAAGAGGTGTATGTCTTAGTAATCAAACATTTACTGAAGTAGATTTTTGTTTGTTCACATACTTTTTCAGGAAATAGAGGAAAGAGCACCAGTTCTTAAGCGTCAACGAGAAGATTATGAGCGTGCTTTAGACACCATTAATGCACTGCACAGTCAGATGGAAGATGCACTTTCTGAGGTTGAGAAGCAGGTAAGAGTTTTGATGCCTAGTATTGAGTTCAATGTTTCCTGTTTTGGTAGTAGGTTAGTTTGAAAATTTAGTAATATTTAGTATGGTTATTAGTTGAAAATCCATGCATCAAATTTGTCATTGTTCAGAAGTAAAATCCTCAAAAGATTACATTTCTCCCATGTGTTTTCAGGAAATTATGGTTAAGATTTATTTTGTGTACTATTGTTTCACAGAGACAAGAAGCTGATGAAGCCAGGCGGCGAAGTAAGTTCCTCACAAGAGAAAATGAACGAATGCAGGCACAAACCAAGGATCTTGGTAAACAAGTAACAGTCTTATTGACCCAAGTTGAAGCAGCAAGAGCAGGACTGCCTGCTCCTGCAGTACCAGGTAAGTTACACTTATATGAAGTATTATTTAAGCTGATAGCATGCTGTGCTCATCTTGTAGAATTGGTACATACATATACCAAGGGCTTTTTTTGCCCTTATAAGGGAGGTAGCCAAAGTCAAAAGGCATAATTCCACACCCACCCATTTCATCCCCACCAACTACATTTCCACTCACCACTCCTCCCTCCCTCCCTGTTTTCTTGGCTTCCCCTGGATGACTGGTCATCCCTGCATCTCACCCACTACCCTGGGTCAGAAGCAGTGCAGCAAGACACAAAATTGGTAACAATAATTATTGCCCAAAATGGAGGTGAGGTAGAGAACAGGCGGAAAGAACTGTCAGAAAGGAGTCCTGGGGCTGCAACGTCTACGTCGTGGGAAAACCCAGTTTCGGCTGTGGCCTTCCTTGGGGAGACGGGACTGCTCGGACAGACAGTCTAGGGAACGACAACAACAACAACTGTCAGAAAGGGTAGGGTAGATCTGAGTGCTGAGGTGGTTTGGGCACATACAAACATATTGAAAGGCTTGTTTTACCCATATAAGAGGGGTAGCTGGTTCAAAGCATACACCCACATTGCATCCATCCAAAATCCATTCATCACCCCTGCCATTGTAGTACTTCTTGAGTCACAAGTACTATAGTGACACATAATGTTGGGCATATGGAAAAGAATAAGTGTAAAAAGCAGAATTGGATGAAATAAGTTTAAGAGGAAAACTGAGGATGAGGTGGATGGATAATGTAAAGAAGGCTTTGGATGTTTGTAGAATGCATAAAAGAGTACCAAAGATAGGAGTAAATAGGTAACAGGATGACCTGGCCCAAAGGGATGTTCTCGCATCTGCTTCATAAATTACTTCGAGTGGACAAGAAGAGGGGTCACCATCTATGAAAAATAACTCCCAGGAGAAGCAAGAGCTACACTTGCATGATAGCATTCAGGTCATCATCCAGCATTAAGACAATGCCAACACAGAATAAGCCTGGCCACAGAAACAAACTGTTGTAAATGTGACCATTACACAGAAGACACTGAATACCTCACCATACACTGCCCCACTCACTGTAGCCATACCCAGACAAGAACACACAACCACCATCACTTGGGGATCGGTGCAAGTGATCTATAAAGGATTTGTGGGAAAATCCAGTTTCGGCTGTGGCATTCCTTGGGGAGACGGGACTGCTCGGACAGACAGTCTAGGGAACGACGACAACAACAACAACCACCATCACTGGGGATTGGAGAAGGTAGAGGTAGTGTTGTTGAAATGGTAAAGAATAGGTTCAAGGGGACAGGATAAGTGAAAGACAACAGTTGTAGAAGGTCATTTCATCATTCCATTATGGTTAGAGAGGTTAATCTAACATAGACAAATAATGTGTGGCTCTGGTACATGGCAATGCCCCAGAATAGTTTCTAGTCTTACTGCATATCACCATGCAATCAATACCCAGACATTTATATTTGTATATATTTTCATTGCAGATGATCAACAAAACCCAGCCACAGCAAATGAAGTTATTTCACAACGGTTGGTAGCCTTCAGGGATGTTGCAGAACTACAAGAACAGAATCAGAAGTTACTGGTCTCACTTCGAGATTTGTCTGACAAAATTGAAGCCACTGAAAATGATGCTGTCAAAGTCAGGACACAGGAACTTCAGGTTTGTGTTGTTATGGTCAATTTTCTTTGTATAATATTTGTAAACTGAAACATATTGTGATGATGGGAAGATCTGGATAGTATTCACTGTTATGGTGTATGTTCCCAGTGTTATATATCAACTCGCATGATCATGAATAAAAAGTTGAGATTGAAATAACATATGTGGTTAAGTTTATATGCATATTAATGATTTCTGTGTCTTGCTGCATTGCTTCTTACCCAGGGCAGTTGGTAAAATGCAGGGATGACCATCATCCAGGAAGGGCTTAGAAAAGAGGGAGGGGTGGTGAATGGAAGTGGAGTGCGTAGGGATGTAATGGATGGGAGATGAATTACACCTTTTTGATTTAGCCTACCTCCCTTGTAAGAGGTAAAAAGCCATTGGTATGTCTATGTAATTATTTCTTGCCCTTTCAAATAACAGGATGAGCTAGATAAGTGCAAAACAGAAGTGGACGAGTTTAAACAGAGTAAGGACCGCTTAGAAGTGATGGTGGAGAACGTCATTCGACAGAGAGACATGTACAAGATGCTTCTTGTTTCTCAGTCACCACAGGAGGTAAGGGGAAATAGGTGTATTGAAGTGATATCTTAATGTCTGGAAATGATTAACTGTTTATTCAGAGTGCGAAGGTATCGGTGACCATTTTATTCACACATAAACACACACACGCTCAACACTAGACTTACACCATATGTTGAGGAAAAAATTAAGCAGTTAATGAATTTGTTTAGCTGGGCATGTAGGAGAAGAGAGTTAAAAGTGAATATGAGTTAAGAGTAAAGTTATGAGAACGTTGATGGCAGAAAATTGAATGCAATTGTAAATGTTAAAGTGCTTGAAGAAGTGGAGAATTAGATATCAGAGGTCACATATAGCTTTGAATGGAGGAAAATGGATAAGAATAGATGATAAACAGCCTAGTATAAGTGGATAAAGCAGTTTTGTTAGTAGAAAAGGGCAACTTGAGGAGATTGGTGAGCGAATTAGGTAAAAGTTATTGGAAGAGAAAACTAAAGTTAATGTATTAAAAAGTAGAGTGATGATCCTATCCAAGAGTAGAAATTAAAGTTGTATGGGGAGTGGATTAGAGCATCTCTACTTATGGTAGAGGTCGAGGTGATGATAATTCGAACTCTGCTACCCGTGAGTTGGACCAGACATGGTTCAGTAAATTCTAAGTTAAAAGTCCTCTGTAAGGGGCACCATCCTAGCCTCCTGATTGTTAAACCAAATCATCATTGTGGGGAGAAAATGAACCAGATAGAAAGTAAAAGTTGAAGACTGAAAAACTAGAAGACATGAAAGTAGAAGACTGAAGAAAGAAATTGGTCACAGAGCAAGAGAGGGGAAGAAGGAACACGGAGAAAAGTATGAAAAAAAAAATTATATCAGTATTGAAGATGATATGGTTTAATGTCTCAAATACCCCCCCCCCCCCCAAATAAAAGTCTAGCACAGTGCCCATTACAGAAGACTGTAGCATGGGATTTAATGAACCATGCCCTTGGTTCAACTTTGCCAGTGACAGGGTTCAAACCATCATCCCCTGGACCTCCTTTGGCACAAGTAATAATGCCCTTACCCACTCGGCCAGCAAGCTTCCATGATGTAAGTGGAAGTGATGAAAAGATATCATTGAAGCAGTAGTTGTGTCAACTATTATCTATGAAGCCTGTGTGACAAATACAAGAGAACATGTGGAGGCAGTGGAAACAGGTTGCTTGTGGAGTTTGTGTGGAGTTACATGTTATTGCTAAGTAAATACAATTGAATTCATAAGTGGACTGAGGTGTAGATTGTATTGGGAAAGAATTGAACAGGCTAACCAGAGATGGTTTAATGGGAATGAAGGTAGTGACCTTGGTGGTGACAAGGGGTCATCAGCCAAGGCAAAAGTAAGTGAAAGAGGTGAAAGGTACTATAACTTCAATCAGGATGCCAAACAAATGAAAATGGGAGTGAGTGATAATTGAAGGAACATGTGAGGCAAAGATATTGACCTATTTCATGAGAGGGGTGCAGTGAAGATGAACTTGCAATATTTTTGGGAAATGATTAAGGAGCAGACTTTGGTTTTAGTATGAGCTAAGAGTGATGGAAAAGGTGGGCAGGAACCTGGGAAAGGAAGTGAAGGATAGCCTGAGATGCAAATCATCCACTAATGTGGATGATGCAATACTGGTAAGGTTAAAGTAAAGATGCAGATATTGGGAGCAGGTCTTGGGAGGTATGTATAAGAGAAAAACAAGGAAAAGAGATATTTCAAGGGGAGAACGAAAGGCGTGGGGACTCTGTGTGATCTAAAGTCATCTTTAACCATTTCAGCAAGTCAGTGTGCCTAAGAAACCCGCAGCGGGTGAGGCATCTCCGACTTCTACTGCAGCACCTGTTGGCAGTCCAGGCAACGCAGAAGAGCTGAACCGTCTCAGAAGGGAAGTAGAAGCCAGTAGAAAGGAGATGAAGGTCCTACAGAAAGAACAGGATGAGTATCGTTTTGAAAAGGACAAAAATATAAAGATGATGCAAGATGAGTATGAGGCTTTGAGAACCAAGATGGAAAAGACAAGGTAAGCTAGAGGATCATGTGTGTCTATCATCACCTGCTTTAAATCTAACTTGTGTAGGATCCAAATAGATATGGCAATGATGATTGTATTTTTTTGGGTTAAGTATGGCTGGAATTAAGTTTGACAGTCTTTGAGATTAATATAATTATTTTTCATTTACTGTAATGCTCACTGGCTGAGTGGTTGAATACTAATATGTTATGTATTTGTGTACAGAAATGATAACATAAAGCTGGTGTCACAAGCTGAATACAATGATGAAAGAATCAAAGTTCTTAATAATAATGCAGAGACACTTCAGCGGCAGATTAATGCTATTGAGGAGAAGAACACGACTTTGCAAGGTAAGGGTTGTGTATTTTTCAGTTGCCTTAGATCTCACTTGTAGAAGATGCATGGCTCCCTGGTAATGAGCAACAGCCATGTAGATTGGCCAACAAGTTGCTCAAGGAAGAATTATTGTATTGCCTGAGTCAGACTATGGTGGGGCAGTGTAGGATGTGTTCAGTATTGCCTGTGTGACAGTTGCATCTAGAGTAGTTTGTTTCTGTGGCCAGGCTTATTCAGTATTTGTATTGTTTTTGTGTTAGATGATGACTTCAGTATAGTTATATCAGTGTGGCTGTTGCTTCTTTTGGGCAGGGTTTTTCGGTGGGGTAATGTCTGAAGGGGTTTGAAGGAGTAGGAAGTTGGTGATAAGTGTTAAAATGCTTCTTATGTGATCATGTGAATCTTGGGTTTTATTTGTCTTGTGTTGTTGTTGTTGTTGTCGTTCCCTAGACTGTCTGTCCGAGCAGTCCCGTCTCCCCAAGGAAGGCCACAGCCGAAACTGGGTTTTCCCACAAATCCTTTATAGAGTGTATGTTGTGTTGTTTGCATGCATGATTGTGTATAATGCAGTCTTCCATTATGTGTTGTATGGTATGGGGTGAAGTGTTACATCTTGGGCAGCTGTTCACAACACGGTCGTCCAGCCTCTTCTGGTAGCTTAGAAGTGCTGGGTGGTGACCGCATCGCAGTCTGGCCAAGTGGACTCTGTCCTTTCGTGGGAGAGAGGATTCAGAAGGGTGGATATCAGGGGGTCTGGCATGCAGCAGTGTGTTGTCTTTCAGTGTGTTAATGGAGCGGTGAGTGATATGATTATGAATATGTTTCCGGAGGCTGGTATTTGGTGGTTGTGGAGGAAGAGAAGAGAGTATCTGTGCGTAATAAAGGTCTTTGGGTGTAGTTTTAATGTTTCTTGGTGTGTGTGGGTGTTCTGCTATGTAGTGTAGCGGGTGTGTGATGTGTTTGTGGTGGCTGCAGCAAGTGTTTGTGTGCCACTCATGTCGAGGTGGTCCTTGACTTTGAGGACTTTTGTTTCATGGTGTAAATGGTCTGTAGGTGTTGTATTTGTGCAGCCTGTAATTGTTTTTAGGGCTTTGTTTTGTATGATTTGAAGGGTGTTGTGGTGTGTCTCACTGAGATTAGGAGCCCATGCAGGACTCGCATAATTCATCACTGAGCGTATGCATTGTTTGTATATTGTTATATTAGTTTCTTTGTTTTGTCCAAATGTTGTTCCAGTGATTGACTTAAGTGCGTTAAGTCTAGGTGTGCATTTGTTTTTTATGTTTGTGAGGTGTTGTTTGAAAGACATGGATGTATCATATGTTACACCAAGAATTTTCGGTGTGTTTGTGTGTGGTATTAGAGTGTTGTTGATGTAGAGATGAGGTATGTATTTGTGTTCTTTTGTCCAGGTGGTGAGAAGTGTTGCTGTAGATTTGGTTGGAGCTATTTTGAGTCTGTTTGTGATGAACCATGTGTTGAGTGTGTCAAGGTAAGGCTGGATTATTTCTGCAGCTTTGTCTGTGTTACAATGTGTGCATGTGATTGTTATGTCGTCTGCGTAGGAAGAGATTTGTATTTCTGAGGTGTCTGGTGTGGGTAAGTCATGCATGTATAGATTAAATAATGTGGGGGATAGAACTGAGCCCTGTGGTACTCCGTTCTTAATGTTTCTGATGTGCGATGATTGGCCATTATATGACACATGAGCATTCCTGCCTGCCAGATAATTGGCCAGCCATCTTTTGGTGTTATTGTGCATGTCTGTGTTATATATTTTATTTGTTAGGTTGTGGCGGGGGATAGCATCAAAAGCTTTACTAATGTCCAATGTTATAAGAAGTGTTCTGTGGTGGGGCCTATCTGAATTGATGCCATCTAAAATTCTTTGTGTGAGGTTTGTCAGAAGAGTGTTTGTGGAGTGTAGTGGCCTAAAACCGTGTTGTGAGTCAGCAAGGGGAATATATGATGTGACAAGTTTAAGTATTAGGCGTTCAATGACTTTAGACGGGGTGCAGAGAAGTGTGATTGGGCGGTGCAATGTTGGGATTGTTGGGTCTTTGTTCGGTTTTGGAATGGTGATTATTTTACCATGCTTCCAGATGTCGGGTATAGTGTTGTGTGAATAGCTGTAGTTTGCAATGTTTGTGAGTGCGTGTATACCTTGTGGTCCAATGTGTTTTAGGTGGATGTTGCTTATGTTATCAGGGCCACAGGCAGATGAGTGCTTGAGACTATGCATTATGAGTTTTGTCTGATGTCTATGAAGGGTGTATAGTCTGAGTCTGTGGGGAAGTCTTTCTTACGTCGAATGATGCGTCGGCCGTCAGGGTGAGATGTAAGATGGCTCGTCTGTGCAAAATGACGTATGAGTGCGTTTGCTTG
Source organism: Oratosquilla oratoria (assembly GCF_046742065.1). Classification (NCBI taxonomy): domain Eukaryota; kingdom Metazoa; phylum Arthropoda; class Malacostraca; order Stomatopoda; family Squillidae; genus Oratosquilla; species Oratosquilla oratoria. The sequence goes on from NC_134793.1 coordinate 4,467,501, forward strand.
TTGTCTGTTTGAGGGTAGATTATCTGTTGTTTTGATTATTGCTGCGTGAGAGCGTGTAGTGTTAGTGTTGGATAGTGTGATGCTGTTGAGTGTTTTGTACAATTTGCTGGTGTTTGTTTTGTGATCAAGTGTATTGATAAAGTTTAGCCAATTTTGTGTTTTTTGTTCATGTATTTTATTGGCAATCACAGTGTTTAGTGTTTGTATTTGGTCTGCTATGTTTTGAGGGATAGGTGTGGGGGTATCGTGTTTAAGTGTGTCACGTTGTCTGATGAGGCCTTGGATTTCTGGTGTGAAGTTGGGGTTGTGTGATTTTCTGTTGCCTCTAGGGATGTATCTCTTGTCTGCATTTTGTATGATTGTATTAAAAGCGTGCACAGCGTTGTTTATGTTTGTGATTGGTGTACTGTTAAGTGTTTCAAAATGTTGTTCTGTCTCTTCAGTAAAGGCTTCCCAGTTAGCTCTCTTGTAATTGGTGTAAGTGTGTCTGTGGCCAGCTGGGGTGCATCTTGTTTTGGTGTTGATGATGATTGGAAGGTGGTCAGAGCCAAGGGCTCCGACCACTCTCCATGATGTTGTTGGGGTTAGGCAGGGGGAGCAAAAGGTGATATCAGGAGAGGAGGGAGTGTAGAGGGCTTGGTATGGGATATGTGTATGATTATGCGTGTTGTTCATGATAGTCAATGAGTCGAATTGAGTCTGTATATCAAGCCCTCTGTCTGTGTCAGGGTTGTCGACATACCAGGCAGACGACTTGGCGTTGAAGTCACCACCCATGATCAGGTTGGGGATTGAGGTTAGTTGGCTAAGTTGAGGTCTGAAGGTGTTTGGAACTGTGGGGGATGATTGGGTGGGAATGTACATGTTAACTATTGTCAGTGTTGAATTGTTGCCTGTGCGGATACGAATGGATTGGGTTTCTGTTGTGTTATCTGTGGTAGGGAGGAGAATTTTGGTTGTGGCACTTGTGTCCACAAAACAGATGGAGTGGTGGATCAGGGTGATGAGTCCACCGCCATTGCCGTCAGTCCGGTCTTGTCTGATGGTGGTGTAATTATGAAATGATGGTGTTTTGTGTGAGTGTCTTAGTTTTGTTTCTTGTAAAATCGCAATGTGTATGTTGTGTTGTTTAAGAAAGTGTTAAAGTTCATGTATTTTAGTGTTAATACCGTCAATGTTGTGTTGTAATATGTTGATGTTGTGTGTTTTGTATGTGTTGTATGTTGCCGTTTGGGGTTGAGGTTGGGGTGGTAGTGGGGAAGGTGTAGGATCTGGGTCGGAGGGGGGGAAAGGAGAGATCGGGGACAAAGGAAGGGGAGTACTAATCGGGGGTAAGGGCAAAGGGAAATTGGGAGTGGGTAAGGGTGTTGGCTGTGGTTGGGGAGGTGGGAGTGGGGTTACTGGAGGGCAGGTAGAACATGTCCAAGTGTTTGTGTATTGGTTTGTGTCAGCAAGTGTTGTACAAGTGAGGTGGGCCCAGTTTTTGCACATATTGCACTGAACTGAGCCCTTTGTCTGTCTGCTCGAAGTAATGGGTTTAGAGCATGTTGGGCATGTGTATTTTGTGGTGGGCCCAGGATTGCTCTCTACATCTCCGGCTAAAAGTAGAAGAAGAGGGGTGATCACCGGAAAATCACCCCTCAGTGCAGAAAAAACGTAACATTGTGTGTTGGAAAAAAAAAGGATTGTGGTACTCCCCCAGGTAGGCGTAGCTCCTCCTTGGGGATCGGTGCCATCTGCGTAGAGCTGATGGCCAGGGGTAGTTGCTGCTGATTGGCCCCCAACTCTTGGGGGTTGGGGGGTGGTCCCACGACGTAGACGTTGCAGCTCCAGGACCTTTGTCTTGTGTTATGATGTTTGCATATGCTTGAGGAATGCTGGATTTGACTGTGGTTAGGAATGTCATTTTTGTGATCCATGTGTGTATGAATTTTTGGTTTTGTGTTTGTGTGTGTGTATGTATGTGTGTATGTATGTATATATATATATATATATATATATTTTTTTTTTTTTTTTTTTTCTCCTCTCCTCTCTCTCTCCAAGCCATATAAGATGATATGGCTCCTCAAGCAGGATCATAATTGAGATTTTTTTTTTAAATTTCTAGTGTTCATAATCATTGGGAGATATGATTAGATATTGATTCATCTTGATTCTTTCAGAAGTATGAGCATTTGTATTACAATTGTAAAGATATTAGACATTAATATAACCATAATTTTTTTTAGGTATTATTGGAAGGCATGAAGGTACTATTGACACTCTGCGAGAAGAATATCTGCAAATCCAGAAGAAACTCTCACATGCTGAAGTCACTGTCACGAATCTGAGGGAAGAAAGGTCCCTCCTGAAGGTAAGATGAGGTTTGCAAGTTTTTCACATTCTGATGATGAGCTTGGAAGGGCCATTTAGGCAAAGATGCAAGAAAATTCAGTTGATTAAAGTAATGACAGTAATTTGAATCAGGTATGCTTCTTTTCAAATCCTTTATTTTTTTATTACAGGAGAACGAGGCAAGACTTCTTGCAGAACAGTCACTAACCCTGAAGAACCAGACATCACAGTCCATGGTGTTAGCTAACCTGGAAGCCATTAAGAATAATCTAGAGATGTCAGAGTCAGGGTCACGTATGCGTATGGAAAACCAAATCAAGGAACTTACTGATCAGTGTGGCCTCTTGCGATCTAAGTTGGAATCTAGTTCACACAAGGAGGCTCAGGTCAAGTGAGTATCATTCAGACTGTTTGGGAGAAATCCCTTCGGGTTGCAATATTTTGACACAGCCCAAAGTAATTTCTCCTCGTCTTCTCTTTTTCTGTATGAGGGGACAGAGTGGGGGTGGGGAGGAGAGTCACCAATTAAGTGAAGTGGCCTTGCTGTGGATGTACTGTGTCTTACTACATTACTTCTGACCCAGGGCTGTGGGAGAGATACAGGGATGATCTGTCATCCATGAGGAGCTAAAATGAAAGAAAGGATAGGGTGGTGAGTGGGAATGAAATTGGTGGGAATAGGTACATGCCTCTGACTTTGCTACCTCCCTTATAAGGGGGAAAAAGCTCTTGGTATATAGATAGAGATAGTTTGGATGTGGGACCAGAAATGGTTATTGCCTTGTATACCCATGTAAAAGTAAATCTAAAAGTATATACACAAGTATGTGCCCTTCATCTACGACAGCCTAAGATGAGAGGGAAACAAGGTTGGTGGATGGGAACGTAGTGGGTACGTATCGTTGACATGGCCACCTCCTAGAAGAAGCCCTTGATATATAGATAGATAAATAGATATACACATAAAGACCTCTTCCCCATATAAAGGGGTGACCAAACTAAATCACACATTCACCCTACGCACCACACACACCAGTAAAATAATAATAATTAGTTGGTTCTCTCATATTAGTGCCCCATGTACGAAGTCATACCTGTCCTGTGTCTTGGGTAGCTACCTCCCGTAAAATGATTAAGAGGCCTTTAGGTATAGAGATAGAAATTATATAGCAATGCTACCATTGTAACCTTTGGTACACTCATCTCTTGAGACAAGTTGATTTAGTTCGTACACTTCCATCATGTAGTCAGGATGTTGAACAAATGAAAATGTGAATAGGTGAAAGAGTGAGTTGGAGAAGAATGTTCTGTGGGTCAGATGCACCGAGGTTAACTGGTGATATTGCTGGAAAAGAAGAGTGTAATTTATATATGGTTAAAGCAGGAAGGAAGGGTGGAGGTAAACTGTATATAGAAACAAGTGAATGTCTTGGGAAATTGAAAATTTTGATGAGAAATAGGCATGTGGGGATGGATGAAAAGAGAAGATTATACAAAGGGGTGATTGTGCTGACAACACTGTATTGGGTGGAGACTTTATATTTAAGAGAAGCAAAAAGGATAAGTTTAGATATGTTAGAGATGAAGTGTCTGAGAAGTACAGTAGGAGTTACAAGGTTGGATACAGTGAGAAATGAGGAGGAGAGGCAGGGTGGAAAGGGAGTTAGCATACAGGGTCAATGAAAGATTATTGGTATGGTTTGGGCACATGATTGAAGAAAGATTACCAAAAACTTTTTAGAAAGCAGATGTGGATGGGATGAAAGGTGCTGTGACCAAGAGGGGAATGTCTGTTGAGCAGAGAAGAGAGAAGGCAGGAGATAAGAGTGAGTGGGGAATGATTGGGTATGGATGATATGTTGACACAGCCCTGCCTTCTCTGTTTTACACATGTGGACAAGGAAGGAGTGTTGCTGTCTTAAGTGAAGTTGCCCTGCTGTGTATGCAGTGTGTCTTGCTGCATTGCTTCAGACACAAATAGTGATGGGTGAGAGAGAGGGATGTCTCTTCATCCACAAGGAGCTAAGATGGGAAGGTAAAATGTATGGTGGATGGGAATTAGTGCATAACTTGACTGGCTACATCCATCCTATAAGTGGAAGAAGTCCTTGTTATACAGATAGATAGGAAGGAATAAAATAATTGGTTGTGATGCAGGTGAAAGGAGTAGAAATAAACCTTCTCTTAAGTCACTTTGTGGAGCAAGTCATGGCATGCAACTTGAAAAGCAAAATGTAATAACTGACCTTCTCTTGTAATTTTACAGACTACATGATGCTGAGGAGAAGTTAAAGGTAGAGATGGATAAGCACAAAGCAACCCAGAAGCAATTAATGGAAACAAAGGGTGATTTGGCCTTGGCAAGGACTCAGGTACAAGAATTGCAGGACAAGATGAGAAACATGCCAAGTCCAGGTAGAGGAAGAGGTAAGTTAGCACAGAGTTTTAGAAGCAGTGAAGAAGTATATACCTCCCTCCCTATCTTCCCTCACATTTAGCAACTCCCTAAAATACTGAACCTATCTTCCTCTTATTGCTGTCTCTTCCATTATCATCTCTCCATCTGCACCTTTTATCTTTTCTTCTCTACTTGATTCGCCTCCTCTTCCTCTCTTAATTTCTTTCTAAAACATCTTTTTATTCCTTTCAAAATTTTCTGTCATACACTTACCCCATTTTGCTTCTGCTCTCTTCTGCCTCTTTTATCTTATGCTTTACTTCTCTTTTCTTTGTACCCCTCATATGATTCTCTTATCCTATTTTATAATCAATCTGTGAAAGCTCATTTCTTAGCTTCCTCATCCCACCACTCACAACCCTTCCTTCTATTTCCTCCCATCCTCCTTGTTCTACACACCATCTTTGCACACCTTGTAACTCCCTCCTTGAACCATCCCCATTCCTCCTTCACTCCCTCCCACTCCTCTCACAGTTTCTTCTTGTACTCCTTCTCCTTTTCTTTCTCATTTAAGCAATTTACTTTAAGTACCTCCCTACCTTCTGTCATTTTCCTCTTTCTCCATATATCCTCCACACTCGACTTACCTTCCACCAAAAAATGATCTGATATTTCCCCACAGTCTCTCCTTAGAACATATATATCCTTAACTTAACTCTTCCTACTATTCTCCTGGTGACTACTATACAGTCCATTAATGCCCTTTCTACCACCCTTTCATCCACCTTCTCCCATGTGTACTTATCCTTGACTTTGTTCCTACACAGCGTATTTGCTATCATCAACTCTCAAAACACATCTCCACCATCAACCACTCCGTCTATTGGTTCCTTTCATACCTTACCATTAAGGTCTCCTAATACCACTACATTGACATTTCTGTCAAAACCCTCAATGCACTCATTTAAATATGTCCAAAAAGCCTACCTTTCCTCTATACTCTTCTCACTACCAGACCCATATGCACTTACAAAAACCCACATCTCCTCAGTTTCACCTTCGTCCACATTAACCTTGAAGAAACCTCCCTCCACTCCACCACATGCTTACCTTTCTCTTCACTTACTAGTATAGCCACCCCTTCTCTCCCTTGCCCCCTCTTCACTCCTGAGACCCTCCCAACTACACTCCCATACTCAAACTCGCCCCTCCTTTTCAACTTTTGTTTCACTCACTGCCAACACATCCATCTTTCTTCTCACAATCATACTGCCTATCTCTTCCCTTTTACTCTCATCTGTACCACATCCACCCACATTAAAAGGCCCAAACCTTAGGGTTCTTGTTGGTAGGGTAGGGTAGCATGCTGGAGGACTGGATGAGTTTCTGTATAGATCCACTTTACAAGGGAAAAGGGGACAAGTGTGAGTGTATTAGTTTCAGAGGGATCAGTTGGGAGGGTTTTGATTGAAAGGATTAGGAGAGGAACAGTGTGGGTTATGTGGGATTGGGAGAGGTGGGGGTTGCATGGATCAGATTTTTGTGGTAAGACATATGCAAGAAAGCTTTAGGAAAAGGTAGGGATGTTTTTTTGGGTCAAATGTTACATGGGTTCTCTCCATTTCTCACAAGAGGAAGATCCATTCATACTGATACCAGTTGTTTGTCTGGTTTGAATCCAGGACTGTAATAGATTTACATTGGACAAATTTAGATTTCAGAAAGAAATAAGCAAGAACTGGTTTTACAAGTGAAATGGTCAATGAATGGAATAGACTTAACAACCATGTAGTGAGCACTGAACCTATCGTTTGTTTTAAGATTGATGGGGGATGATAGGTTGTAATGGACATGGAACTGCCTAGTGTAGGCCTTATGATCTCTTGCAGTCGCCTTTCTTATGATATTATTTTCAATTCAGGTCTTCTTGGAAGTGCCCCAACTCCAGCCATGGCTGCTGCTGCTGCCTCAGCCAGAGAACTCCAAGTTCAGTTCCATGAAGAACGAGCCAAATGTGAAAGTCTACGCAACATGTTGGAGCACACCAGGAATTCGCTGGATGAACTTAAAAAACTCTCCCAGGAGCAGGAGAAACAGATCAAGGAGTCTAGTGAGACCAACAAAATTGCACAAGAACAGTGAGTTGTTCATATTCTTTTATGTTAGGTAATCAGGTGCTTCTGTTAATGGCTGAAATTCAGCTCCCCATTTCATGTACCGTATTTTCCGGCTTAAAATGCGCATCGGATTATAATGCGCACCCATGCACTTCGTTATCTCATTACACAGATAGCACACACCGACGTATAACGCACATGCCCGATCGCATTTGTCTATAACGCAGTTTTACCTCAGTATTTATATCATGTGAACGAGGTTACATGGAGAAGTATTTTTCATTGGCTAGAGCCACCGCTGGGAAATCTGTTGATTTGTCACTAAATTAAGTGTCAGTTTAGGCATCAGTCAGCACACAACTAAGAAAAAGTCGGAACTACATGTACCGGTATATGACTCATGTTGTGCATTGGTCTCTTATTACTTTGTAGCTTAAATAGTTTGTAGGAAATATGATCTAAAAAAAGTTTATTGAAAGTAAAATATACTGAAGAATTTCGGGATTTTTACAGAAAATGTTCATTTTATATCTTGAGGAAATAATTTGTCTTTACCATTTTTTATTTAATACTGAAACAAACTACAGACTGTTTCGTTTTAGCTTTGAACCTGCAATGACAGTGGTGAAATAGGACAGTCTCTCATCGAGGTGACGTTTAGTTAATATAACTCCCGAAAGAGGGTGTTGTAGTCAGGTGTTTGACACGAGTTTATGAACAGCCGCAACGGAATTTGTACCATACCTAAAGTGAAGCAACAAAGCCAACATAAAAATTCAAACTAGGATGCTGTGAACATGGGCAAATATCATGAATACTGATCATGTTTCATGGTGTTTAGGCCTATTTAAACATGAAAAATAAGATTCGATAGATACCTACCTATACCAAATATTTATATACGGTAGCCCATGCTGGCATATTCTTTCATGTCACCATGGCTGTTCTTCTTGTTCTCACGGAACATCACGGAGAAGTGTGCCGTCCCGACTTTGTGACAGCCAACATCGTCACGTTGTTGTGAAAAAAATTACACACACAGCCGCAGAATTTTTATCGTAGGCCGTAGATAATGCGCACCCCCGGATAACGCGCACCCCCCATTTTTAGGCCCTTCCAACGGAAAAAAAGTCGCGCACTATACCCCGGAAAATATGGTATACAAGATATGTGTATATATATATATATATATATATATATATATATATATATATATATATATATATATATATATATATATATATATATATATACACACACACACACACACATTTTTAACAACCACAACACACTTTAATTCTAAGCCATCATCATCTGGAGACCCAATGGGGCCACATGCAGAAATTGAAATATGGTTCTGCTGAGGACTCAAACTCAGCGATCATATGACAAGTGCCGTAGTAACTAACCAACTACGCCATCAAGAGAGATGGCGTAGTTGGTTAGTTTCTACGGCACTTGTCATATGATCGCTGAGTTCGAGTCCTCGGCAGCACCATATTTCAATTTCTGCATGTGGCCCCATTGGGTCTCCCGATGATGATGGCTTAGAATTAAAGTGCATTGGGGTTGTTAAAATGTATCTCTAATCACTGGGACCCATTCAGTATTGTACATATATATATATATATACTGCCACCAAGTATTTCCACTTGGATCGTAAGAGGCGAGAAGAAAGGGACGGGTATTGGAACTAGGCATCCTTCTTGTAGCCCGACAGGGGACATTCCTAAATGAAAAAGTAAAATCATAAGAGGGACTGGGAGTTTTCCGACCAGCACCCTAAGGTTTGGGTCTTTTAATGTGCGTGGATGTGGTACAGATGAGAGTAAAAGGGAAGAGATAGGTCGTATGTTTGTGAGAAGAAAGATGGATTTGTTGGCTTTAAGTGAAATTAAGTTGAAAGGGAAGGGTGAGTGTAAGTTTGGGAGTGTAAGTAGGAGGTTATCAGGAGTGAAGAGAGGGTGAGGGAGGGAAGGGGTGGCTATTCTAGTAAGTGAAGAGATAGGTAAATGTGTAGTGGAGTGGAAGGAGGTTTCCTCAAGGATAATGTGGATGAAGGTGAAACTGGGAAAGGAGATGTGGGTCTTTGTAAGTGCATATGGGCCTGGCAGTGAGAAGAGTGTAGAAGAAAGGGAGGCCTTTTGGATAGATTTAAATGAGTGCATAGAGGATTTAGGGAGAAATGTCAATGTAATAGTACTGGGAGACCTTAATGCTAGGGTAGGAAATGGTCCATTTGATGGAGTGGTTGGGAAATATGGAGTTCCAGGAAAGAATCGTAGTGAAAAGTTGATGGTGGAAATGTGTCTAGAAAGAGAGTTGATGATAGCAAATACAGTGTTTCGGAAGAAAGTCAAGCATAAGTACACATGGGAGAGGGTGGTAGATAGAGCGTTGATGGATTATGTAGTGGTAAATAGGATCATAATAGGAAGAGTTAAGGATGTACATGTGCTAAGGGGAGAGGGTGGGGGAATATCAGATCATTTTTTGGTGGAAGGTAAGTTGAGAGTGGAGGATAGATGGAGAAAGAGGAAACAGACAAAAGGTAGGGAGGTGCTTAGAGTCAACTCTTTGAATGAAAAGGAAAAGGAGAAGTACAAGAAGAAGCTGAAGGAGGAGTGGGAGGGAGTGAAGGATAGAGTAGAGCTAGGTGTGGAGGAGGAATGGGGATGGTTCAAGGAGCGAGTCACAAAGTGTGCAAGGATGGTGAATGGAACAAGAAGGACAGGAGGAAATAGAAGGAAGGGTAGTGAATGGTGGGATGAGGAAACAAAGAAGGTTGTAGGAGAGAAGAAGCGAGCTTTCACAGATTGGTTACAAAATAGGACGAGGGAGTCATATGAGAGGTACAAAGAAAAGAAAAGAGAAGTAAAGCAAAAGGTAAAGGTTGCAAAGAGGAGAGCAGATGTGAAGTGGGGTAAGAGTATGACAGAAAATTTTGAAAGTAATAAAAAGATGTTTTGGAAAGAAATTGAGAGGAAGAGGAGGCGAATCAAGTAGAGATGAAAAGATAAAAGGTGCAGATGGAGAGATGATAATGGAAGAGAAGGCAGTAAGGGGAAGATGGGCAGAATATTTTAGGGTGTTGCTAAATGTGAAGGAGGATAGGGAGGGAAAGATAGTTGCAGTGGGAAATGCTAAGAAAATGAGAGTGATGAGTGAGGAAAATGGAGGAGAAATAAGGAAGGATGAAGTGAAGGCAGTTGTTAAGGTGATGAAAGCAGGTAAGGCACCTGGTCTGGATGGATGCCATGCAGAATGTCTAAAAAAAGGAGGTACAGTGATGGTGGACTGGCTGGTGAGGTTATTTAATGTTTGTTGGAGAGAGGGTAGAGTGCCAGAGGACTGGAGGAGTGCCTGTATAGTTCCACTTTACAAGGGAAAAGGGGACAAGTGTGAATGTAGTAGTTTCAGAGGGATTAGCTTGTTAAGTGTAGTTGGTAAGGCTTATGGGAGGATCTTGATTGAGAGGATTAGGAGAGGAACAGAGGGAGTAATTGGTGAGGAACAGTGTGGATTTAGGACGGGTAGAGGTTGTGTAGATCAGATCTTTGTGGTAAGACAAATATGTGAGAAAGCTATAGGAAAGGGGAAGGATGTTTTTTGGGCTTTTATGGATCTGGAAAAGGCTTACGATAGGGTAGACAGAATGCACTGTGGGAGGTTATGCAGATATGTGAGATAGGAGGAAAGCTTCTAGGAGCTGTCAAGAGCTTTTATGAGAGTAGTAGAGCTTGTGTCAGGATTAGAAATGGAGAGAGTAAGTGGTTTGAGGTAAAGGTGGGACTTCGTCAAGGATGCATTATGTCGCCCTGGCTGTTCAACTTATACATGGATGGGGTAGTGCGAGAGGTAAATGCAATGGTAGTGGGTCAGGGATTGGAGATGGTTAAAGAAAATGGAGAAGAGTGGGAGCTGAGCCAGCTGTTGTTTGCAGACAACAATGCACTTGTGGCAGGATCGGAGGAGGGATTGAGGAAGTTGGTGACAGTTTGGGAGAGTATGTGATAGAAGAAAACTAAAGATAAATGTGGGTAAAAGTAAGGTGATGAGATGTACAAGGGGTGAAAGTGGCAGTAGACTGGAAGTGAGCATTAAGGGAGAGCGACTGGAGGAAGTGGATAGTTTTAGATACTTGGGTGCAAATGTGGCAGGAAAAGGTGGAGTGAAAGTGGAGGTAGAATGTAGATTGAAAGAAGCGAGTAAATGCCTTGGTGGATTGAAGAGTGTAATGAGGAATAGACATTTGGGAATGGATGCGAAGAGGAGACTGTATGAAGGAGTGATTGTGCCAACAGCACTGTATGGGGCAGAAACATGGAACATAAGAGAGGAAGAGAGGAGTTTGAATGTGTTTGAGATGAGGTGTCTGAGAAGTATGATGGGGGTTACTAGGCTAGATAGAGTGAGAAATGAGGAGGTGAGGAAGAGAACAGGGGTGGAAAGGGAGTTGAGAGATAGGGCTGGTGAAGGAGTATTAGGATGGTTTGGACACATGGAAAGAATGAGTGAAGAAAGACTAGTAAAAGAGGTGTGGAAGGCAGATGTAGAGGGAGTGAACATGAGGGGACGTCCTAGGATGAGGTGGATGGATGGGGTGAAGGGGGCTTTGGGGGAGAGGGGAATGTCTGTTGAAGGATGGGAGATGACAGAAGACACAGGGGTGAATGGAGAATGGTTGTATATGGATGATGATGTGATGCATGAGGTGGAATGGGCAGGGGGATGGGGGTTGAGGTAGTATGTTTGAGCAAAATTTTGACACAGCCCAAAGGGATTTCTCACCGTCTTCTCCTTTTATGCATGGGGGGACGGAGAGGGGGGGTCGCCGATTTAATGAAGCGGCCTTGCTGTGGATGTGCTGTGTCTTGCGACACTGCTTCTGACCCAGGGCAGTGGACAAGGTGCAGGGATGACCTGTCATCCAGGAGGTGCTAAGATAAGAGGGAGGGTGGAGGGGTGTGGAGTGTATTTGGGGATGGAATGGGTGGGAGTGATTTTATGCCTTTTCCTTTTTGGCTACCTCCCTTGTAAAGGGGAAAAGCCTTGGTACATGTATGTATGTGTGTGTATATATATGTATATATATATATATATATATATTATATATATATATACATATTCTTTAAGGAGGAAAAGGTCATTCATATATAGGAAAGATCCTATATACGAGTAATACCTATATTAAAAGAGAACAAACCATCTGAAAATTCAATATCTTACATCATTGTATGTTAAATAGAAAGCAAGATTTATTTTTGTACAGGCCTTTTTGTGCATGCATGGTTCATTAAATTCCACGCTGCAAAGTCCTTTGTGAGGGACACAGTCCAAGCCCTCCAATAGGGTGAGTTAGTGACATTAAACTATATCATCACTATATATATGTATAATACTGATGACCCACTTTTGGAGAAGAATAAGCGAAGATATAGAGATCTGTATATTTCGATCACTTACTGTGATCCTCTTCAGCAGATATGAATTACAGAGTAGAGAACAGTGTGTATTTATACTAAACAGTGAGGTAAGCTAGAAGGGACGGGGGCTCAGGTCACTAGTCCGGCGTGCATGTGTGGATCTTGGTGGCTCAGGTCACTTGCCCGGCGTTGTGTGGACCTTGGTGTCTTTTGTCCACCGTTAGTGTAGATGATAACATTTTATTTATAGCAAAAGAGGAAATACAATCTGGTGACCATTGACCATAGGAAATGTTATAATTTGGAAAATTGTTTATTAGGGAGGATTCTACCATTTTTCTTCTGAAACTACATTTGGATTTGTAAATTATTTCAGCATCGTCCCAATTTATCCGGTGGTTTTTGTTGGCAACGTGCTGAAATACCGCGGAATTTTCCTGCCCGTATTTAACAGAGTTCTTGTGCTCCTTGACCCTGGTAGTGAGATCTCGACCTGTCTGTCCCCAATATACATCCTTGCAATCTAAACAAGGTAATTTGTAAACTCCAGGAGTTGTATTACTCTTGGATCTATGATGTATATTGACAACTTTACTGAACAAATTGTTGGGATAATTGAAGATAAAATTTACCTTTTCCTTTGGTATCAAATGAGACAAGTCATTAATTGATTTATTAAAAGGTAACTTTATGCATCTATTATCCCAATTATGATTCAAGGTGGAATGGGAATCTGTTTTATGAAAACTAATTTTGGCCTTACTGAGAGCTTTTTGTAAAAACCACGGCGAGTATCCTAATTTAGTTAGTTGGTTTCTTACTGAATTTAGTTCCAATTCTAAATATTGGGAGCTACAAATTCTCAAAGCCCATAGGAATAGGCCTGAAGCTACACTATATTTTATTTTGTCAGGATGGTGGCTAAAGAAATGTAGGTAATGTAGGAAGCCCACACACACAGGGAGCTAAATGTGGGTAAAAGTAAGGTGATGAGATGTACAAGGGGTGAAAGTGGCAGTAGACTGGAAGTGAACATTAAGGGAGAGCGACTGGAGGAAGTGGATAGTTTTAGATACTTGGGTGCAAGTGTAGCAGGAAAAGGTGGAGTGAAGATGGAGGTAGAATGTAGATTGAGAGAAGCGAGTAAATGCCTTGGTGGTTTAAAGAGTGTAATGAGGAATAGACATTTGGGAATGGATGCGAAGAGGAGACTGTATGAAGGAGTGATTGTGCCAACAGCACTGTATGGGGCAGAAACGTGGAACATAAGAGAAGAAGAGAGAAGGAGTTTGAATGTGTTTGAGATGAGGTGTCTGAGAAGTATGGTGGGGGTTACTAGGCTAGATAGAGTGAGAAATGAGGAGGTGAGGAGGAGAACAGGTGTGAAAAAGGATTTGGGAGATAGGGTTGATGAAAGAATATTAGGATGGTTTGGACACATGGAAAGAATGAGTGAAGAAAGACTAGTAAAAGAGGTATGGAAGGCAGATGTGGAGGGAGTGAACATGAGGGGACGTCCTAGGATGAGGTGGATGGATGGGGTGAAGGGGGCTTTGGGGAAGAGGGGAATGTCTGTTGAGGAAGGAAGGGAGAGGACGGAAGACAGAGGTGAATGGAGAATGGTTGTATATGGATGATGTTGTGACTGCATGAGGAGGAATGGGCGGGGAAGTGGGGGGTGGGGTAGTATGTGTGAGTAAATTTTGACGCAGCCCGAAGGGATTTCTCCCCGTCCTCGCCTTATATGCAAAGGGGGACGGAGAGGGGGGGTCGCCGATTAAATGAAGCGGCCTCGCTGTGGATGTACTGTGTCTTGCGACACTGCTTCTGACCCAGGGCGGTGGGCAGGGTGCAGGGATGACCCGTCATCCAGGAGGTGCTCAGATGAGAGGAAGGGTGGGAGGGGTGTGGAGCGTATTTAGGGATGAAATGGGTGGGAGTGTTTTTATGCCTTTCCCTTTTTGGCTACCTCCCTTGGAAGGGGGAAAAAGCCTTGGTATATGTATGTATGTATATATGTATGGAACTAAATTCAGTAAGAAACCAACTAACTAGATTAGGATACCCGCCATGGTTTTTACAAAAAGCTCTCAGTAAGGCCAAAATTAGTTTTCATAAAACAGATTCCCATTCCACCTTGAATCATAATTGGGATAATAGATTCATAAAGTTACCTTTTAATAAATCAATTAATGACTTGTCTCATTTGATACCAAAGGAAAAGATAAATTTTATCTTCAATTATCCCAACAATTTGTTCAGTAAAGTTGTCAATATACATCATAGATCCAAGAGTAATACAACTCCTGGAGTTTACAAATTACCTTGTTTAGATTGCAAGGATGTATATTGGGGACAGACAGGTCGAGATCTCACTACCAGGGTCAAGGAGCACAAGAACTCTGTCAAATATGGGCAGGAAAATTCCGCTGTATTTCAGCACGTTGCCAACAAAAACCACCAGATAAATTGGGACGATGCTGAAATAATTTACAAATCCAAATGTAGTTTCAGAAGAAAAATGGTAGAATCCTCCCTAATAAACAATTTTCCAAATTATAACATTTCCTATGGTCAATGGTCACCAGATTGTATTTCCTCTTTTGCTATAAATAAAATGTTATCATCTACACTAACGGTGGACAAAAGACACCAAGGTCCACACAACGCCGGGCACGTGACCTGAGCCACCAAGATCCACACATGCACGCTGGACTAGTGACCTGAGCCCCCGTCCCTTCTAGCTTACCTCACTGTTTTAGTATAAATACACACTGTTCTCTACTCTGTAATTCATATCTGCTGAAGAGGATCACAGTAAGTGATCGAAATATACAGATCTCTATATCTTCGCTTATTCTTCTCCGAAAGTGGGTCATCAGTATTATTTTACAAATGTGCTACGACATAACTTTTTTGTGATATATATGTATATATAAATTCATTGTCATGTCAACAGGTTGAAGAAGTTGGAGAAGGAGAAGAGTGAGGTGGATGAACAGTTTAAGAAAATGGAGGAGCAGTTGAAGAGACAACTGGAAATGTCAGAAACTAAATTCAAACAGTTAGAGAAGGAGTCCACAAGGGTGAGTAGGATAAATTTGGCCCATCCTTTTTCTCCACAGACTGTTTCTTCTCTTACCTCTGGTTACCGTGTAGGGGGAAGACAGTTAAGGATGATCCAAGTTTTTACATAACTAGTAGATCATGAGGTCAGGGATAGAAGAAGAATGGTTTGAGGTAAAGGTTTTACTGTGCCAGGACTGTCTAATTTTGTAATGGTCACTTAACATGTATATTGGTGGAGTTGTCATTTAATCAGTCTGTTGCCCCTTGTGTCTATTACAGAAGATTGCTGCTTTTGGGTCACTGGCTACAGCCTATGGGCAGGTCCAGAAGTCACTTAAAGAAAATAGTTTTAATTGTGGTGGTGTGGTGAGGGAAGTAAATGTAAAAGTGCTAGGCAGGGATTTGGAGTTAAAGTGTGAGAGTAGAGAGAAATTGGAAGTGAACCAGTTATCTTCTGGTGAAACTGTGCTTGGCTGAGTCAGGAGATAAATGGAAGCATTTGGTGTAGAGTTTAGTAGGGTTTATTAATTGCTGCCTCAAGTTTCACTAAGTGGAAAACCAAGAGCCCCAGCACTTCTAAGCTACCAGAAGAGGCTGGATGACCGCATTGTGAACAGCTGCCCAGGATGTAACACTTCACCCCATACCATACAACACATAATGGAAGACTGCATTATACACAATCATGCACGCAAACAACACAACATACACTCTATAAAGCATACATACATACATATACCAAGGCTTTTTCCCCCTTACACGGGGGGTAGCCAAAAAGAAAAAGGCATAAAATCATTCCCACCCATTCCATCACTGAATACACTCCACACCCCTCCACCCTCCCTCTTATCTTAGCACCTCCTGAATGACTGGTCATCCCTGCACCTTGTCCACTGCCCTGGGTCAGAATTAGTGTCGCAAGACACAGCACATCCACAGCAAGGCCGCTTCATTAAATCGGCGACCCCCCCTCTCCGTCCCCCCATTGCATAAAATGAGAGGACGGGAAGAAATCCCTTCAGGCTGCATCAAATTTTGCTCACACATACTACCTCACCCCCCATCCACCCGCCCATTCCACCTCATGCTATCACAACATCATCCATATACAACCACTCTCCATTCACCCCTGTCTTCTGTCCTCTCCCGTCCTTCCTCAACAGACATTCCCCTCTTCCCCAAAGCCCCCTTCACCCCATCCATCCACCTCATCCTAGGACGCCCCCTCATGTTCACTCCCTCCTTATCTGCCTTCCACACCTCTTTTACTAGTCTTTCTTCACTCATTCTTTCCATGTGTCCAAACCATCCTAATATTCTTTCATCAACCCTATCTCCCAGCTCCCTTTCCACCCCCGTTCTCCTCCTCACCTCCTCATTTCTCACTCTATCTAGCCTAGTAATCCCCATCATACTTCTCAGACACCTCACCTCAAACACATTCAAACTCCTTCTCACTTCTTCTCTTATGTTCCATGTTTCTGCCCCATACAGTACTGTTGGCACAATTACTCCTTCATACAGTCTCCTCTTAGCATCCATTCCCAAATGTCTATTCCTCATCACACTCTTTAATCCACCAAGGCATTTACTCGCTTCTCTCAATCTACATTCTACCTCCACTTTCACTCCACCTTTCCCTGCCACATTTGCACCCAAGTATCTAAAACTATCCACTTCCTCCAGTCGCTCTCCCTTAATGCTCACTTCCAGTCTACTGCCACTTTCACCCCTTGTACATCACCTTACTACCCACATTTATCTTCAGCTTTCTTCTATCACATACTCTCCCAAACTCTGCCACCAACTTCCTCAATCCCTCCTCCGATCCTGCCACAAGCGCAGTGTCATCCGCAAACAACAACTGGCTCACCTCCCACTTTTCTCCATTTTCTTTAACCATCTCCAATCCCTTGCCCACTACCCTTGCATTTACCTCTCGCACCACCCCATCCATGTATAAGTTGAACAGCCAGGGTGACATAACGCATCCTTGACGAAGTCCCACCTTTACCTCGAACCACTCACTCTCTCCATTTCCAATCCTGACACAAGCTCTACTATTCTCATAAAAACTCTTGACAGCTCTCAGAAGCTTTCCTCCTATCCCGTATATCTTCATAACCTCCCACAGTGCCTTTCTGTCTACCCTATCATAAGCCTTTTCCAGATCCATAAAAGCCCAAAAAACATCCTTCCCCTTTCCTATAGCTTTCTCACATATCTGTCTTACCACAAAGATCTGATCTACACAACCTCTACCCGTCCTAAATCCACACTGTTCCTCACCAATTACTCCTTCTGTTCCTCTCCTAATCCTCTCAACCAAGATCCTCCCATAAGCCTTCCCAACTACACTCAACAGCAACACTTCTCACCAACTGGACAAAAGAACACAAATACATACCTCATCTCTACATCAACAACACTCTAATACCACACACAAACACACCGAAAATTCTTGGTGTAACATACGATACATCCATGTCTTTCAAACAACACCTCACAAACATAAAAAACAAATGCACACCTAGACTTAACGCACTTAAGTCAATCACTGGAACAACATTTGGACAAAACAAAGAAACTAATATAACAATATACAAACAATGCATACGCTCAGTGATGAATTATGCGAGTCCTGCATGGGCTCCTAATCTCAGTGAGACACACCACAACACCCTTCAAATCATACAAAACAAAGCCCTAAAAACAATTACAGGCTGCACAAATACATCACCTACAGACCATTTACACCATGAAACAAAAGTCCTCAAAGTCAAGGACCACCTCGACATGAGAGGCACACAAACACTTGCTGCAGCCACCACAAACACATCACACCCGCTACACTACATAGCAGAACACCCACACACACCAAGAAACATTAAAACTACACCCAAAGACCTTTATTACACACAGATACTCTCTTCTCTTCCTCCACAACCACCAAATACCAGCCTCCGGAAACATATTCATAATCATATCACTCACCGCTCCATTAACACACTGAAAGACAACACACTGCTGCAGGCCAGACCCCCTGATATCCACCCTTCTGAATCCTCTCTCCCACGTAAGGACAGAGTCCACTTGGCCAGACTGCGATGCGGTCACCACCCAGCACTTCTAAGCTACCAGAAGAGGCTGGACGACCGTGTTGTGAACAGCTGCCCAGGATGTAACACTTCACCCCATACCATACAACACATAATGGAAGACTGCATTATACACAATCATACACGCAAACAACACAACATACACTCTATAAAGGATTTGTGGGAAAACCCAGTTTCGGCTGTGGCCTTCCTTGGGGAGACGGGACTGCTCGGACAGACAGTCTAGGGAACGACAACAACAACAACAACAACTACACTCAACAAGCTAATCCCTCTGAAACTACTACATTCACACTTGTCCCCTTTTCCCTTGTAAAGAGGAACTATACAGGCACTCCTCCAGTCCTTCGGCACTCTACCCTCTCTCCAACAAGCATTAAATAACCTCACCAACCAGTCCACTATCACTGTACCTCCCTTTTTCAGACATTCCGCATGGCATCCATCCAGACCAGGTGTCTTACCTGCTTTTATCATCTTATATGGATGATGTTGTGACTGCATGAGGAGGAATGGGTGGGGGGTGGGGTAGTATGTGTGAGTAAATTTTGACGCAGCCCGAAGGGATTTCTCCCCGTCCTCGCCTTATATGCAAAGGGGGACGGAGAGGGGGGGTCGCCGATTAAATGAAGCGGCCTTGCTGTGGATGTACTGTGTCTTGCGACACTGCTTCTGACCCAGGGCGGTGGGCAGGGTGCAGGGATGACCCGTCATCCAGGAGGTGCTCAGATGAGAGGAAGGGTGGGAGGGGTGTGGAGTGTATTTAGGGATGAAATGGGTGGGAGTGTTTTTATGCCTTTCCCTTTTTGGCTACCTCCCTTGGAAGGGGGAAAAAGCCTTGGTATATGTATGTATCATCTTAACAACTGCCTTCACTTCATCCTTCCTTATTTCTCCTCCATTCTCCTCATTCATCACTCTCATTTTCTTCGCACTTCCCACTGCAGCAATCTTTCCTTCCCTATCCTCCTTCACATTAAGCAACTCCCTAAAATATTCTGCCCATATTCCCCTTACTGCCTTCTCTTCCATTATCATCTCTCCATCTGCACCTTTTACCTTTTCTTCTCTACTTGATTTGGCTGTGGCATTCCTTGGGGAGACGGGACTGCTCGGACAGACAGTCTAGGGAACGACAACAACAACAACAACAACAGTGGTTGGCAAGTCTGTGGGCCCTTCTACTTCTATACATCTTTCTGGGAAGAAACTTTGAACAGTTATCTCTGTGTTTCTGTGTCATTGGTTGAAAGTGATAGGAGGAGTGTTCACTTGTTGTTAGCTTTCCATGTATAAAAAAAAAAGTGTAAGAAATACAAACTGAAGGTGATAGATTGTGGGCCCAGTACAGAGACTCGGTGTCATCCCCTTAGGGCTGAGCTATGGTGCCACCTTTAAGTGGGGGGCAATATTTCAGTAAGACCAATCCTGAAGGGACCAAATGAAGATGTAGGGAAGAGTTAAAGTTTCTGTTGTTGTTGTTGTTGTTGTTGTTGTTGTCGTTCCCTAGACTGTCTGTCCGAGCAGTCCCGTCTCCCCAAGGAAGGCCACAGCCGAGACTGGGTTTTCCCACAAATCCTTTATAGAGTGTATGTTGTGTTGTTTGCGTGCATGATTGTGTATAATGCAGTCTTCCATTATGTGTTGTATGGTATGGGGTGAAGTGTTACATCCTGGGCAGCTGTTCACAACACGGTCGTCCAGCCTCCTCTGGTAGCTTAGAAGTGCTGGGTGGTGACCGCATCGCAGTCTGGCCAAGTGGACTCTGTCCTTACGTGGGAGAGAGGATTCAGAAGGGTGGATATCAGGGGGTCTGGCATGCAGCAGTGTGTTGTCTTTCAGTGTGTTAATGGAGCGGTGAGTGATATGATTATGGAATGTATGGAATGGTAACACCCTGTATTGGGTATCGACTGCACAAATCTTTTAGTGACTTCTTACAGAGCAGTTATGCAGCATTCATGTGTGTGTGTGTGTGTGTGTATATATATATATATATATATATATATATATATCTTTTCTTTTTCTCCTACCTTTCTGCTACCCTCCTTAGTCTCTCCTTTACTACTTCTGTGACTGCTTCTTCAGCATGGTATGGTACCTCTTTGATAGAAGTATTGTTTACCAGCAATAAAATACAAGGTTGTGGGTCATTAAAGTCCTCCCCTAGTTTGCTAGTGATGCATGCAACAGTTGCATCAAGCATGGGTTCAGTTTGCCCAGTTGTATTCCAGATGGGAATAGAAATGTGTGGCGATCATCTCAAATCCTTAGGGCATTTACTTGAATGTGCAGCTGCTATAAGTCTTGCCTTGTGGCCAGTATTCATTATGAGCATACCTGTACTAGGTAGGATGAATAAGGGGTAACGAGGGAAGGGAATCTTAGTAAGTACATCTTTTATTGGTTCTGGAAACACTAAATCAGCCTCAGCAAGGGATGTGAAACTTTTTATGTTAAAACATAATGTCTTGAATTGTTCGTTTACATAATCCATAATTTCTGTAAATGCAGGTAAAGAATGATCTGGAAACTGTCCGCCGTGAGCTTCGAGATGCCAGGGAGAAACTGACTGAAGCTGAAATGAGGTCAAAGGAAGCAAGGAAGGAAGCTGAGATTCAGAACAAGTATGTGAAGGAAAAGTCAAATACTCATAAAACACTAGGGGTCCACCAAATATCCAATTCAGCTGGATAGTGGAGTAATCCAATATCTGGCTGGATATTTTTATTATTTGGCCAGATAGGCCAGATAATACAGCATATATCTTGTTCAGTCAACTTGGCTATAGGAGAGAATTGAGAAAAATGGCTTATTTAAGTATCTAGATACATATTGAATATTGAATTTCACACATTTCACAGCAATTTATATTTTTCCAGTGATTAATACTACACAAAGTACCAAATACTGGTAGTTAAGTAATTTTCACCTTGGAATTACATGAAACTTAATTCTGACAACTCTATATTAACTAAAATATAACAAGGTATGCAAAAACACAAATTGGCCTAATTCCTATGTATATACATGCCTATAGTTGCCAGGTGTCATTTCAACTTTTGTAAGAAATTTATGGGAAAAGTAGGATTAATTGAGTTCTTGGGCCCACTCTAGAGCCAGTCTTCAATCCCTTTAGGCTGTATCTTCAAATGGAAGTAGGAGTGTTCATGGGTTTTTAAAGATCAGCATCAGGATGGTGATTATCATTAACCACTTCCATACGGTGACGCCTACGTAGGCGTCATGAGGAGCAAGTGGGTACGCGATGATGCCGACGTCGGCGTCTTGATTATATTTATTGTAGTCGTACCTACGTAACCTCCATTCTCTCTAAACTGGCTTCATCATATTTTCTATGGTTATCAAAATTCACGGGTGAAAGAGGACGAACGATTGAGCACTGACTTTATTTTTTATAATGCTATTATTATGACGCAACATCGCACGTGGGGCAGATAATGCTGCCAGACGTGCGATGTGCCCCGGAGTGAAGAGGTTAAAGTCCTTTTCACAGGGTCACCACTAGTATGCACCAATGATTGGTCTCACCAATGGGTTTAAGTATTAACCCCTTCAATACGATGACGCCAATGTTGGCGTCTTGATTATATATATTGTAGTTGTATCTGCGTGACCCCCATACTCTGTAAACTGGCTTCATCATATTTTCTATGGTTATCAAAATTCACGGGTGAAAGAGAATGAGCAATACAGCGGTAACTTTATTTTTTATAATGTGAGTATTATGACGCAACATCGCACGTCTGGCAGCTAATGCTGCCCGTGAGATTTTGGCCCGTATTGAAGGGGTTAAATCTAAGGACCACCCACTTCCCATTACTTTCATCTTTTTCTCCTTCTTTCACACTTTGTACAGTGCAGTAATTTGTTCTGATTATTAACTTACTCGACTCTCATCAGACGAGCAACTGAAGCCCAGGACAAGTACCAGCATGAGGTAATGCTCCATGGATCAGATCTGCAGGCACTGGCTGTGCTCAAGGAGAAGCTTGCCAACCACAGCAGTGAACTACAAGGGGTCACAGCTGCTAAGATCAGAGCAGAGGAAGCCCTCCGAGGTAAACTCAATGGAAGTTTTTCTCTCTCTCTCTCTCTCTCTCTCTCTCTCTCTCTCTCTCTCTCTCTCTCTCTCTCTCTCTCTCTCTCTCTCTCCCTCTCTCCCTCTCTCCCTCCCCCCCCCTTTCTTTCTTTCTTTCTTTCATTCTGCACCATGTATCCCAGTATTATCTGCCACAAAGTCATGTCATCAGTGACTAACTGTTTTCCTATCAATGATGAGGATGTATTGGACACTGACAAAAGAGAAACAAGACCTTTCAAAAGGCAGATGAACTCCCCATGAATAAATGACCATCCATCCCCATTATGGGTCACTGAACCATGTGTGGCATATCTGCAGGGGTGGGAGACTGAATAATGCTCCCAATGTTTTCGTTATTGTCATTGCTTTCCTGGGTTTACAACATGCCACTTTGGTCCCAGATAGAGGACAGGACAAGTAGCTCCTCTTGGTTCAATATATTGTCTGAACTGTTTGTCCTGAGCCAACCCCCCCATAGTTTGTCACCTCTCTGAAGTGAGCTTATTAGATAATGGTATTATCAGTAACAGAGGTTACACCCATTACTGATTTGACCCATGGCCCCTGGGACGGTTAATTAGTCTCCCTTCGTTGGGTACTGGTGGATGCTGGAGGGTAAATGCTTGCATCTATATATATGGCATCAAATCCACCAAGCCCAGTATATAGATATCCAGGGTGGTGCAAATAAGGAGAATGGCTATGTATGGATGATACTATTATGCAAAGAAGGGAGAGATGGCGGGATAGAGGGTGCTTATGTGTGAATGATATTTTGACACAGGCCAAAGGGATATCTCCCTGTCTTCTCTTTTGCTGCATGAAAGGACGGAGAGAGGGGAGCGCCATTAAGTGAAGCAGCCATGCTGTCGACGTACTGTGTCTTGCTGCATTGTGTTTGACACAGGGCAGTTGGCTGGATACAGGGATGACCTGTCACCCATGAAGGGCTGAGATGGGAGAGGTGAAAAGGGTGGGAATAGGTACTTGCCTCTGATTTAGCTACCTCCCTTATAAGGGGGAAAAAGCTCTTGGTATACAAAAGAGATAGATGACAAATAAGGAACGAGTAATGCCTAGGGTGAACCGTTGATGGACTTTCCATGTGAGCACTGGAAGCATTCTTTCCCACTCCAAAGATGATTGGTTATATTGGTTCTCACTGAATTGAGGAGACCAGATAGTGGCAAGTGGCTACAGATTGGGCCCATTTGGTAGTGGGGTTGATGAAGGATGAGGATGTGTTTTGGGTTTTTATGGGTTTAGTGAAGACGTATGACATGGTTAACAGATAGGTGTTATGGGATGTTTGGACGGATTAGAAGACCCACAGGTCTTCTGCAAGAGAGATGAGAGGCAATAGATTGATTGATATGGATGGGGTGGAGGGATCCTTAGGTAATTTCAGTCAAACAGGGAATGGAGAGTGCAAAAGATAGATGGTAAATGGTTGTGAATTGATAAGTTGGTGTAAACTAATATTATTTCTTTCTGTATGCTTTGTAAATTCTGGAGTGGATGAGGGGGAGGTGGGGTCACCATGTAACAAAATGTTGATGGTAAACCAGCTTCAGCCTTTGGCTGTGGCATGGAGGTGCTGTGTCTTGCTCCATTGTTTCTGACCCAGGGAGTAGGCAGGGGACAGAGATGACCCTTGATCCACAAGGACCTAAGATAAAAGAGAAAACAAATGGGCAGAGGGTGGGTGTATGCCTCAGCTGGTCACCTCCCTTATAAGAGGGAAAGGACCTTTTGGTATGTATATAGGTCCAAAATTGCTGAAGTGAGTTTACTTTTACTGAATAAAACTGCTAGGTAGCAGCCAGAATAAATTTTGAACAAGTTTTGTTTAGTACTTTTATGTTTATGTTCTGCAGTGCAAGAAAGAATGGTATGGACATTTTTGTATACAAGATCACAAAAAGTGATGTGTCATGATAGGTTTTAAAGTTGTCTCCATTTATTCAAATTAATTTTATTTTTCATCAGATACTCGTCTTGGCTTTGAGGAGAGAGAGAATACTCTACGTCTGGAGAACAAGAACTTGGTGGCAAGAACAAGGGAAGTAGAGGAGCAGAACAGGGCTCTCATGGATCAGTTCACACAACTGTCAGACAGAATGTCTGGCATCCAAAACAAGTTGGCAACACCAACTGTAAGTTGTATATGGAAGTTGACTACCCCAGTATAAACACACACGCACACAGTCCTTGATAGAGATGACTTATTAAAGTGGGATAGAAGAAAAACCAGAGGACACGAAAAGAAACTTAAAAAGGATAGTTACAGAAGAGATCTGAAAAAGAATAGCTTCCCACACAGAGTGATAGATATCTGGAATGAAGAAACACTGACATCTTCCTACTTGTGTATTTAATTCAGTATTGCAAGATGTTTATTATTAAAAAAATTCATAATTGCAGAAGGAAGGTGGAATGAACACATCCTTCACTGAGGATGAGGCTCGATCATCAGACCAGCTGCGTGAGATCATCAAATACCTCCGCAAGGAGCGAGATATTGCTGTTGGAAAGAGTGACCTTGCACAAGCAGAAAGTCAAAGGCTTGATGCACAGCGGAAGGTTTTGGAAACACAGTTGGAACAGCTTAACAAAGCACTAGCAGAGGAAAGAACAAGTAATCAGGTACTTCTTAGAGTTAGGTTCTCTGATAGTAGATGACTTACAGACCCTGGGAATGGATGCAAAGAGGAGACTGTATGAAGGAGTGATTGTGCCAACAGCACTGTGTGGGGCAGAAACGTGGAACATAAGAGAAGAAGAGAGAAGGAGTTTGAATGTGTTTGAGATGAGGTGTCTGAGAAGTATGGTGGGGGTTGCTAGGCTGGATAGAGTGAGAAATGGGGAGGTGAGGAGGAGAACAGGGGTGAAAGGGGAGCTGGGAGATAGGGTTGATGAAGGAATATTGGGATGGTTTGGACACATGGAAAGAGTGAGTGAGGAAAGACTGGTAAAAGAGGTATGGAAGGCAGATGTGGAGGGAGTGAACATGAGGGAACGTCCTAGGATGAGGTGGATGGATGGGGTGAAGGGGGCTTTGGGGAAGAGGGGAATGTCTGTTGAGGAAGGAAGGGAGAGGATGGAAGACAGAGGTGAGTGGAGAATGGTTGTAAATGGATGATGATGTGATTGCATGAGGAGGAATGGGCGGGGGGGTGGGGGGTGGGGTAGTATGTGTGAGTAAATTTTGACGCAGCCTGAAGGGATTTCTCCCCGTCCTCTCCTTATATGCAAGGGGGGACGGAGAGGGGGGGTCGCCGATTAAATGAAGCGGCCTTGCTGTGGATGTGCTGTGTCTTGCGACACTGCTTCTGACCCAGGGCGGTGGGCAGGGTGCAGGGATGACCCGTCATCCAGGAGGTGCTCAGATGAGAGGGAGGGTGGGAGGGGTGTGGAGTGTATTTAGGGATGAAATGGGTGGGAGTGTTTTTATGCCTTTCCCTTTTTGGCTACCTCCCTTGAAAGGGGGAAGAAGCCTTGGTATATGTATGTATGTATGATCTTTAACATAATTTTCTTTCTTCAAGGTTTCACTGGACTCCGCTGGGAAGTTTGGTGAACTTTTACGCAAGGTTCACACTGTTGATGCCCTTGCTGATAGCAATCGTCTGATGCGCGAGGAGAGGGAGAGCTTGAAGAATAATTATGACGAATCAGTGGCAAAATTGAAGAGTATGGAGGCACGTATTGAACCTTTGATGGAGAAAGTCAGGGTTTCAGAATCTAAGATTGACTCTCAGCAGGTAAGATCTTTTACATTATTGCAAGAGTTTTGTCCCCTCAATTGAATGAAACCAGGTATTTGTAAGAAATGTGTGTATAATTGCCATTGACTTTAAGATGTGAATCAAAATAGATGTAACCTTCATTTGGAGGCCTTATCAGTTCAATGAAATGTTTTGTAGTAGTGAGAACAGATTCTTTAAAGGTAGTTGTCAGGTATAAGAAAGTTTAGTATTGCTCAAGCCCTCCAGTTTAACCTAAGAGAGTGACACACACACACTCACACACACACTCACACTCACTCACTCACTCACTAGGAGTGATCATTTCAAATGACATGACACCAGACAAACATGTAAAGAAAATAGTTGGAGAAACCTACAACTTAATAAGATCAATGATAGTGGCCTTTGACTACATGGACAAGGAAATGGTGAAGAAAATCCTAATTACACTGATAAGACCAAAATTAGAGTATGCAGCATCACTATGGACACCCAGTACAAAAAAATAAATAAATAAAGAAACTAACAAAGAGCACTAACAAAGATGGCACCAACACTTAGCATGTTGACATAAGAACAAAGACTGGACAAACTTAACTTATTAACTCTGGAGCAAAGAAGAGAAAGAGGTGATTTAATAACCATCTATAGAATTATGAAAGTGATGGAAATCCTTGACAAGGATGATCTACTTAAATGGGACAGAAGAAGTACGAGAGGACACAAGAAGAAACTTAAGAAGGACAGTTACAGAAGAGATCTGAAAAAGAATAGCTTTCCACATAGAGTGATAGATACATACATATACCAAGGCTTTTTCCCCCTTTCAAGGGAGGTAGCCAAAAAGGGCAAGGCATAAAATCACTCCCACCCATTTCATCCCTAAATACACTCCACACCCCTCCCACCCTCCCTCTCATCTGAGCACCTCCTGGATGACGGGTCATCCCTGCACCTTGCCCACCGCCCTGGGTCAGAAGCAGTGTCGCAAGACACAGCACATCCACAGCAAGGATACATGGAATAAATTGAAAGAGAAAACAGTGTGTGTGTTAAAACTATACACAACTTTAAGAAAGAACTGGATGCGGAAAGATACAACTGCGGGTCCCAATGAGCATAGCTCTTCTCCCACAAAATACAACTAGGTAAATACTAAAGAAGGTAAGAGCAGAGGAGAACTGTGAATCATTACAGTTAGACCTAGACAAAATCTGGAAATGGACTCAAAAGTGGGAAGTTAACTTCAATATCACACTAAAAGCTACTAAGAAAAATTGAAATAATAGGTGGAGTATAAGGATAGTTATTGGAATGGATGGAAGATTTCTTGAACAGGAGAAAAATGAGGATGGTACTTAGAGACAAAAACTCGACCTAGGAAGAAATGATATGTGGAGTCCCACAAGGTTCTGTATTGGCTCCGATAATGTTTACCATATATGTAAATGACATGGATGAAGGTATGGAATGTTATGTGAACTAATTTGCAGATGATGCAAAACTACTAAAGAGAGTAAATATAGAGGAAATTTGTAAATCACTACAAAAACAAACAGGATAAAGTCTGGGAATGGAGTCAGAAATGTGAAGTGAACTTCAACATCAAGAAACGTAGTGTAATGGAATTTGGAAAAAGTATAAATAGCATATCGGGACAATATAAAATGGGTACAAAGGAAGTTAAAAAAAGTTAACTCCGAAAGGGACCCAGGATTAACTATCAGCAATGATATGGCACCAGACAACCAGATCAGCAAAATAGTCGAAGAAACCTTCAATTTACTAAGATCAATGAAAGTGGCCTTTGACTACTTGGATGAAGAAATGGTAAAGAAAATATTAGTTATATTGAAAAGACCAAGATTGGAGTATGCCGCAACACTATGGACACCCAATACAAAAAAGAATATTAAGAAATTTAAAAAAATCCAAAGAGCAATGACAAAGATGGCACCAACACTCCAAACTGACATATGAATAAAGATTATCCAAACTTGAACTACCAACCCTGGAACAAAGAAGAGAAAGAGGAGACCTACTGACCATGTATGGAATTATGAAAGGGATAGAAGTCCTCGATAGAGATTATTTACTAAAGTGGAATAAAAGAAAAACAAGAGGACATGAAAAGAAACTTAAAAAAGATATTTATAGAAGATATCTGAAAAAGAATAGTTTCCCACACAGAGTGGTGGATATCTGGATTAAATTGGATGAGGAAACAGTGAGTGCAAAAACTACACAAGAATTTAAGAACAAACTTGATGCTGAAAGATACAAAGATGGGTCACTACGAGCATAACTCTCTTCCCATAAAATACAACTAGGTAAATACACACACAGCCTCACATACACATATACACACATACTCTCTCTCTTCCTCAGTAGCTAAGGCACAGAAGGTTTTGGTTTGTGAATCAAAACTTCAGGTTGATAAAAGTAATGCATTTCTACTCTGGACTTGCAGACAGAATTACGGGGTGTGTCAGAGGAAAAGGACTTGTACAAGAAGAGAGTCAATGAGCTTGTAGAAAAGCTCAATCGTGCCAAACCAGAGGACTTTATAAAGCTTCAGTAAGTATTCTTTTGTTCAAGGAGTGGTAATAGCAAGGTGATGGTAAAGATATGTGGAATTGAGAGTGGGCAAGTTGAATGAGAAGGAGAAAAAGAATGTCAGGCAAAGCTGGGGAGGTATGAAATGTAACAAAAAATAAAGAAGTGGGAGCAGAGGAAGAACTGGTATTTCATGGAAAAAGTTCTAAAGTGTGCAGAGAGAGAGAGAGTGTAGGATGAGACGGATAAAAGAGAACAGAAGAAAAAGTTGTGAGTGATGGAATGAAGAGATGAGGGGAATGGTGTCAGAAAAGTCAAGCATATGAGAGCGGTTGCAAAGAAGAAATGAAGCATGTGAGAGGTGTAAAGTAAACAGAGTAAGAGCAGAAAAGCAGTTGTGAGGTAGGGTAGGTGTTGGAGTGAATTTTGAAAAGAAAAACAAGATTTTTGGAAGGAAATAAAAAGTGTAGGGAGGGGAGTCAGGTAGACAGGAAAGGGTAAAAGGCGCAGGTGGACAGATGATAATGGAATTGAAGATAGTGAGTGGAAGCAGTGTGAAGTATTTCAAGGAGTAATGTAAAGGAAGGTAGAAAGGCTTTGATTGTGGTACTGGGAGATGTCAAATAATATAATAGATGGAAATTATCACTATTCTCATGAGAGGAAGAGAACTCGGATAGTAATTGTAGAACAACAGTATGAATTTAGGAGAGGAAGAGGATGCATAGGTCAGATATTTGCAATAAGACATACGTGAAAAGTTTTCTGCCAAAGGGTAAGGATATCTTGTGGACTTTCATGGACTTGGAGGTGTTTTACTGGGCTGGAATGTATTGTGAGCAGGTGGGATAAGTTTGTAAAAAAAAAAAAAAAAAAAGTATTAGAGCATATGTGGGGGTTAGGAATTGAGAGGTTGAATACTTTAAGGTGAAGATGGGGTTACATTATGGTTGTTCAACATATGGATATAAATGCAAGAGTATAACGGAGGTGTTTAAAATTATGCCATGAAAATGCCTCCAAAGAATTTATTTACTTTTAACTTCATCCCTTCCTTCTACATTTCTGTTCCATTTTACTTTTTTGCTGTAGTTGGACCTTTTGAAATTGATCAATTTTCTCATTACTACACTGATGGTTTACTACTCACATTTCTTCAGGAATGAACTGAACCAGCAGTCAAAGGTTATTCAATCCCGGGATGTAGAAATTAACAGGCTGAAGAACCAGGTGAGTAATGTGCAGATTCTTTATCACCACTACCATTTTTAATTTCTTCTCTCCATTCCCCCCATCTCTTTCTGCATGCATATATATATATACAAGACAGTATATCCACAGCAAGGCCGCTTAATTATATTAGCCCCCCCCCTCCTAGTTCTATTCTATCCTTCACTCCCTCCCACTCCTCTCTCAGCTTCTTTATATACTCCTTCTCATTTAAGCAGTTCACTTTAAGCACCTCCGTACCTTCTGTCCTTTTCCTTTTTCTCCATCTATCCTCTGCTCTCAACTTACCTTCCACCCAAAAATTATCTGATATTCCCCCACTCTCTCCCTTTAAAACATGTACATCCTTAACAGAAGAACATAAGACTGGAGAAGACTGCAAGAGACCATAAGGCCTACACTTGGCAGTTCCATGTCCCTTACTACCTGTCATCCTCATCCATAAAGTTATCTAACTTTTCTTAAAATAACCACTTGTTTCAGTGTTCACTACAAGGTTACTGCTATATAGTCCTGGTTACCATTATATAGTCTCTTAACACTACCACGTTTCCATCCATCACCCTCTCCCATGTATACTTATGCTTGACTTTCTTCCTAAACGTATTTGCTATCATCAACTCTCTTTCTAGACACATCTCCACCATCAACTCTCCACAACAATTTTTTTCCTGGAACTCCACACTTCCAAACCACTCCATCTATTGGTTCATTTCCTACCCTAGCATTAAGGTCTCCCAATACCACTACATTGACATTTCTCCCTAAACCCTCTATAAACTCATCTAAATCTATCCATAAAGCCTCCCTTTCCTCTACACTCTTCTCACTACCAGGCCCATATGCACTTACAAAAACCTTAATGATACATACATATGTATATATGTATGTATGTATATACATATACATGTGTATGTGGGAATGAGGAGGGAGGGTTGCTGGTACAAGTGAAGTGGCCCTGCTTTGGATATACTGCATCTTGCTACATTGTTTTTGACCCGGGCAGGAGACAGGGATGACCCGTCATTCACAAGGAGCTAAGATAAGAGGGAAACAAAGGGTGGTGGATGGGAGTAAGGGCATTCCTTGACTGGCTACCTCCCTTATAAAGGGGAAGAAGCCACTTTTATGAAGATAAATGTATACATATATCAAGTAGAGCAAATAGAAATTGTTTCAGGCTAGGGAATGGAGAGAGTGATTGGTTTGTTGTGAAGGTATAGTTAGT
Source organism: Oratosquilla oratoria (assembly GCF_046742065.1). NCBI lineage: Eukaryota > Metazoa > Arthropoda > Malacostraca > Stomatopoda > Squillidae > Oratosquilla > Oratosquilla oratoria. The sequence continues at coordinate 4,498,832 of NC_134793.1, forward strand.
TGCATTAGATAAACTTTTTCTCACATGGAAGACCCTTTGAATTTTTTTTACATTGGATAGACAAGGTTAACTCAAGAGAGTGAAGAGGCTACACACTTCAACCAGTTGAGTTTGGTGGAATAGAATGTTTATTTGATTCTAGGTGGATGGCAGGAATAGGAAGTCATTCATTATTCCAATTTTTTATACTTCACTTGGCTTTAGACAAATATCTTTTTCTTCTTTCAGATGACCCAAGTACAAAAGAACCTGCACTCTGTTCAGGTGCAGAAGAACCATTATATCCAGCAGACAAGTGCACTGACCACCGAAAAGAAGCGTATGGATGATGAGGTGAAGAAATTCCAGGAAGAAATAAGGAAGCATGTGCAGGAAAAAACAAGACTTCAACAACAGGCAAGTTATCAGTAATGGTGGGAGTTATGAGGATGGATAGAATGAGAAATGTGGAGGTGAGGTTGAGAACAAGAGTGGAAAGAGAGCTGGCAGACAGAGTTGATCAAATAATGCTGAGATGGGCATATGGATGTACGTAGATGAAGAAATGATATAGACCCAATGGGGTTCTTCTGATATTCTCTGTATATTTCTCAAGTGGATGAGTAGGGGAAAATTGGCCATGTGATAAAGTAGTGGAAGTAGACAAGCCCCAGCTGCTGGGCCTTGCTGTGGTGCTATGTCTTGCTGCATCGCCCCTGAGCTGAGCAGTTTAGCAGAAGACAAAGATAACCATTCATGAAGAGCTAAAATGAAGGGACAACAGATGGGCGGAGGGTGTGTGTATGCTTATCTTCACCAACATCCTTATAAGGGGGGGGAAAGGACTTCTAGTATATATGTGTATTGGATATGGTTACACATATCTTCCAATTCGATTAAAAATTATGACAAGTCTATAGTGCAGTTTATGTCTGCTTTTTCTCTTTGTCTAAAAGTAATTTCTTCTTCTTCTTTTCCTTCTTCTTAAGGAAAAATTCTTCATTCATAAATAAATATATGTGAGAGAAAATCTCCTGCCCACATATACAGTGAATATCTTCCAGTATGTATATTCATGCTTTTGTATTTATTCATTTGTGTGGTATAGTTTGTTCTTTGTTTCCTTGCACAGATTTTTATGAACCTAGGAGAGAACCTAAAGACTGCCAATGCATATTCTACATTGCCCTTGAGTCAGGTAGAAATAAGATATAAACCCCCTGCAGGCATAGACTGTTTATTTGGCTCCTTAGACTTAGTGCGGGGATTTGAAACTTATGTCCCCGTAGACATTGTTTATATTGCAAATATGTTCCATTGATACTTTCCAAATACAAGTTCGTATTAAATTTTCAGTAATTGCTAAAAAAAAAATTGTGTGTGTGTGTGTATATATATATATATATATATATATATATATATATATATATATATATATATATATATATATATATATTATCTTTTATACTTTAGAGTCCTCTGTTAAGGGGCACTGTCCTAGCCTCCTGATAAGGGGAATTTGTGATGTAAAACCAAATCATCAATCACAAATTAAATTGAAGGCAACATAAATTGAGCTTGTGCTAAAAAGAATCTTCAATTTTTAACATAAGTGTTTTGTAAAATCAAGAAATAAACTTAAATGCTGTGGAACATTTTCTTAATGATTATTAAAGTACATACATATACAGAAATCATTTTAATTATTTCAATAGACATATTGAAATTATTAAAGTGATTTCTGTTAATTCTTTGTTTACCATGTAACAGTAGGTCTGTCTGCCTTAGATTCAAGCACAGTTATTGTTCATTTACATCATATGTTCAGGCACCTTAACTGTAACCACTAAAATGAAAGCATCATTTGAGTAATATTGCACCATAACCTAATAGGAGTATATGAGTATTTTTGTAATATAGGAGAGATACTAATGTACAGCAAAGTTGTAACATTACGAGTTTATATTTGCAATTTATTCTACACATAGCCTCCATATCCTACTTAACATTCAACAGTTGCTTGAAATAATCTACCCATCTTACACTCACTTTTACTAATATTTGTACCCTCAGATGGAGGTAAGAGTAATGATTAGTTTTGAACATGGGCAGCAAGGAGATAATTTTCTCTAACCACAATCTCTCAGGACCAGCAATTGTAGCACCCTTCAAAACATGTCCAAAACACCTCACACAAAGAGTTTTTGATAGCATCAATTCAGATAACCCCCCACACAGAACAGTTCTCATAACACTAGGTATCAGTAAAGCTTTCAATGCCATCCCCAGTCACAATCTCACAAACAAAATATAACACAGACACGTGCAGTAATACCAAAAGATGGCTGGCCAATCATCTGGCAGGTAGAAATGTCTATGTGTCATATAATGACCAACCATCACACACTAAAAACTTTAAAAATGGAGTGCCACAGGGTTCAGTTCTACCCCCACACTCTTTAGCTATACATGCACAATATACCCACACCTGAACCTCAAAAATACAAATATCTTCTTACGCAGACAACATAACAATTACATGCACACACCATAATGCTGACAAAGCTGCAGAAATACTACAACCATACCTCAATACACTCAATACCTGGTTCACTACAAATAGACTCAAAATAGTCCCAACCAAATATACAGCCATACTTCTCACCAATTGGACAGCAGAACTCAAATACATACAATGCCTCAATATCAACAACACTCATTCCACACACACCCAAGATTCTTGGCATAACATTCAATACATCCATGTCATTCAAACAACACTTCACAAACACAAGGACTAAATGCACACCTAGACTTAATGCACTTGAATCAGTTCCAGGAATAACCTTTGGACAAAACAAAGAAACTAATACTGTACTCGTATACAAGCAATGCATATGCTCAGTGATGAATTTTGCAAGCCCCACATTAGCTGGTAATCTCACTAAGACACACCACAACACCCTTCAGACCATACAAAACAAAACCCTAAAGACAATTACATGCTGCACAAATACAACACCTACACACCATTTACACAAAAGTCCTCAAAGTCAAGGATTACCTTGCTGCAGCCTCCACAAACACAATATAAACATTACACTATATAGCAGAACACTCACACACACCAAGAAACATTAAAACAACACCCAAATACCTATTTCACACACACATACTATCTTCCTCCAGAAGCATATCTATAATCATATCACTCACTGCTCCATCAACAAACTGAAAGACATATATTGCTGCATGCCAGACCCCCTGATTTCCATCCTTCTGAATCCCCCCCAAAAGAGGCTGGATGACAGCATTGCAGACAACTGCCCAAGATGTAACACTTCACCCCATACTATACAACATATTATGGAAGACTGCATTGTACACAATCATGCACACCAACAACACAACACAATATACACTCTATAAAGGATTTGTGGGAAAACCCCACTCCAGCCGTGGCATTTCTAAGAGAGACTGTACTGCTCGGTCAGATAGTCTAGGGAACAACAATAACAAGATGTCCACATGTAAATAAAGTTGTTTGAATTTTTTCAAGTAGCCAGTCATAATTATATGTTGTTATCCCACATTTGAATGTAATTTTTCATTGAATAATGATGGTAATTGATGCCTTGAGGTCCACTGATTGAAAACATGCGGCCCCACAGTGTTTGGCATCATTCTAGCCCTTCCATAGACTTCTGGGAAGAAATGGACCATGGTCTTGCTTGTTTGTAGTAGTAAGAGGAGGAGAGGACCAACTGTTAGTTGTCAGCTTTATCTGGGTGAAAAGGAAGAGAAGATACAATGAAAGTTGATGAATCTGCTCTGAGGGGCAGCAAGGAAATTATTCTCTCTCGCAGGACTACCACAAGCAAGTGCCCGTTATTGGTCGGTAGTTATTTGCCAAAAGGAAACTCAGGAACGTTTTGGTATGGAAGGGATGATGCTGATAGGTTTGCTCTTTTGGTATGAAAAGGATGCCACATGATTAATGAAATTGGTATCAGATAGAATAAGACAATAATTATGGCTTATTTTGAGAGTAATGATATTGCCAGGCAGAATGGGAATGTTTGGATTGCCCTGTATGTGTAGATAGGATTTCTTCAAATTATTTTGATTGAATTAAAATGTATTCTTAATAATATTTACTTTATTTGGTTGAGTTGCTTGCAGACTTTAAATATTGTCATTAATCACTATTGTGTGTCTGAATCTTATGTCAGTTATTGTCTCTATAGCTAAATCAGACAAACGAAAGAATCAAGACTTTGGAGGCAGGAGCTCAGCAGAGTCACCAGCATCAGACCTCACAACAACAAGAACTATCAAAACTTCAAGAACAAAGAACACAGCTGGCACAGCAGGTAAACAAATTATGACTATCAAGGGAATGATACTGTTGAAAGGAAAAGGAAACTGCTGACAATTAAGTCTAGAAAAGCACTATGTGAGGATGAAGTCTCTATTGATACAACATTTTGCTCATTCAAGATTTATTATGTAGTTAACAAAGTTCAAATAAATGATGTGTTGTACCAATAAATACTGTCTTCACAGGGTGCTTTTCCATAATTAAGATATTGTTCTAGAGGAGCTTCATTAATTATTCTTGTTCATTCATCTAAAAATGAAACTGTTAGACAAAATTACTTATTGGTCCATAATTAGATATTTATATACACTATATATCATGTACTTCCTACGACTACAGCTTCATTATGTTTGTGGAGGTACAGTCACGTCAGATAGTAATTTGAAAGATTGTGGGATGGGCTTTGCTGCAGTGCTGTAGAACCAAACAATTGTTAATTAATTAACTTCTTCAATACAAGTCAAATACTTGCTTACACATTGGGTTGCCTGATGTATAATGAGGTATCACAATACATGCATTATGAAATATAAAGTTACAGCTGTTATACTACAGAAAATAAATCAAGCCTGTTTACAGAATATAGGGGTCACTCAGCTACAACCTCAAAGTGAATATAATCAGGACACTAATGCCAGCATCCTCGCATACTCACTCATGCCTCATGACGCCAATGTAGGCGTCACTGTATTCTAGGGGTTAACCATAGATTTGAACATTGAGAAGGAAACCCAGTTCTCACTGGGAAGAAGGTCATTTCAGTTCCCCCCACCTCCACTCAAAGTAAAGAGGAAGTGAAAGATTAGAAAAAAGTGTGGAAGATAGAAAGTGAACTTGTGAGTACAACTGAGAGTGAGGTGGATAGATGGTGTGATAGCCTTGGATACACAAGGAATATCTCTCGAGCAAGGAATAGATAATGTAAAATATATAAATGAGTGGAAGATCAAGGACTGATGAAAGGAGGACACAGTTCAAAGAGATATTGTCATCAACTCTATGAATTATTTTTAGTGGAAGAGGAGGGGGTTTGTTGTAGGATGATGATAATTGTTGCTTGAAATCCCTAAGTGAAAATACTTAGCCCCACAGCATCCAGCAATGGTCCTTGAACCCTCCCATAGATCTCTGATGGGATGGTTTGGAGAGGAATAAAGACAAGCAAAAATTGTGGAAGGCAAAGGTGAAAGGGGCAATGGGTGCAGGAGGAACATCTTTTGAGCTGGGAAAGAAGAGGACAGGGGGGTTGTGAATGGACTTTTTTTTTCTGCTTTGTAATTTCTCAAGTGGATAAGGGTGGGGTGCTGTGGCTTGATGCATTGCCTCTAACCTGAGCAATTGACAGTGGACAGGGATGATCTGTCATTCACAAGGAGTTGAGCTGGGACAACAAATGGGTGTTGGGATGTTTGAAGGGTAGATATGAAACCATCTTATAAGGGGGAAATAGCCTTTTGGTATACATACATACTGATGTGTGTATATATATACACATGAAACTAAAATATTTTTATCTACCCAAGGTGAGTGCTCTGCAGCTGGACTTGAAGCAAAAGGATGAAATCTTAAAGCGAGAGATTGAATCTTTCAAGAAAGAAGTGGATGCCCGTGAAGGGAAAATTAAGGACCTTACTGTCAAGGTCACTGATGCAAACCAGAAGATTGACAGCCTTGAAAAACAGGGTGCCCAGGTAGGTTTGATGAATGTAAGGTATTAGTCATAAAGTTGTACCTAAAGGAAGAAAGTGTCCCAGTGGATTGGAGAAGTATATGTATAGTCCACTATATGATATATAAAATGGTCTGCATGGTTCTCCCAGGTTTTTGCAGATATGTTCTTCAAGTAACAAGGTATCAAACCATTCCCGTATCTTTCTCTTCCTTTCCTTTTTTAATTGATTTATTTCCAATTGAGAGTAATTATTTTTCAATTTGTTCTCTGAAGTCTTCCTGTCCCTAATTAACAGATCCACTTCATAGCAACTTGAACACTGTAAGTCACCTTCTTTGATCCTTCAATCTTGGCAGATTTAATGTTTTCAGTCTCATATGGTTTATCTGCTAAGTTGGGAAGCAATTTAGTTTCAATATTATGTATCCTTTATATCTTAATTATTTCATTTTGTGTGAGAACCATATCACTGGTGAATATTCCAATCTTTGATGGATTAGGGTTTGTCTGTGTATGTTTGTAGGATGCTTGCTGGCCAAGTGGGTTAGGGTGTCATTACTCGTGGCCAAGGTCGAGTTGAGGGGTGATTCGAACTCTGCCACCGGCGAGTTGAACTAAGGGCATGGTTCATTAAATTCCATGCTACAAAGTCCACTATAAGGGGCACCATCCTAGCCTCCCGATAGAGGGGAGTTTGTGACAATAAACCAAATCATCTGTGTACGTTTGTATATTTGTTTTGGATTGTGATGTCCACCAACTAAGATTTTATTTTCAATTTATATCCACAGTTGCGAAGAATCGCTACCAAGTACAAACGAGCTGCTGAGTCAGCGGAGAGGAAACCTGCCACTGCAGGGGTAAGTTTTATAGATTTCTGTGCCAAAGATAGTGATGTCCAAGATGTCTAAGGTATTTAACAGGAAACAGTTTTGTTTGTCTTTAGCAAAGTATTACTGTCTAAGTTTATCTTATCCTCCAAAGGTTGCTGTTAATTCTCCTGCTGCAAGTGATGATGATATCGTGAGCACTGTACGGCCAGGTGATGCTGCCACGGCACCTCAAGGCACAGCAGTGTCAGCCACACCTTCAACAACAGCACCACAATCACCCGCTGCTGCCCAAGCCACACCTTCAACTGCTGGAGCTACTCATGCACATATTCTTCATACATGTAAGATGAAATTGTCAGAGGCAGTTCAGGCCGTGAAAAATCTTACAGAAGAACCAGCACGACAAGAGGCCATTAAAAAGATGTTGTAAGTGTTCATTAACAGATAAAAATAAAGTAAATACACACACACACACATACACATAAATTGTATTTAATATGAAATACACTGACAATAATGTAACTAAAGGCCTTGTATACCATATGAAAAGGGTGGCTATGTTAGAACATAGACCCACTTTACACCCATCCCACACCCATCCAAAAATCCATTCATTGTCCATGCCGCCCTAACACCTTATTAGTGAAGAAACATCCCTGACCCCCACCACACTACTGAAGTCCAAACCAGGGTACATTTGAAGTAATGGTGTCACATTGCAAATGTGAACTATTAACAGGCTGCATGACAATATTACTTGTTTCCACTTTGTAGTCATTTAATGTACATAGATATCTCATTTTAAATTTGTTGATTTAATGTAAATTAGTTATCATTATCCACTTATGGACAACAGTGTTGAGTAGAGGAAGGGGGTTTGAGGAATGGCATGTAATGAAGCAGTTGGGGTAAACTAGCAACAGCTGTTGGGCCCTGATGTGTAGGTGTGGTGTTATGCTGCAGTGCTTCTTATCCAAGCAGTGGAGAGGGGACAGGTTGACCTGTCAGCCACAACTAACTTAAGATAAAAGGGACAACAAATGGGTGAGATGGGCATATGCCAGAGCTGGACCACACCCTGTATAAGGGGGAAAGGGCCTTTTGGTATGTGTATATACATGTAGTAATCATTATCATAATATTAATGGAGAAAAGTGGGAGGTGAGCCAGCTGTTGTTTGCAGATGACTGCGCTTGTGGCAGGATCGGAGGAGTGATAGAGGAAGTTGGTGACAGAGTTTGGGAGAGTGTGTGATAGAAGAAAGCTGAAGATAAATGTGGGTAAAAGTAAGGTGATGAGATGTACAAGGGGTGGAAGTGAGCATTAAAGGAGAGCGACTGGAGGAAGTGGATAGTTTTAGATACCTGGGTGTAAATGTGGCAAGAAAAGGTGGAGGTAGAATGTAGATTGAGAGAAGCGAGTAAATGCCTTGGTGGATTAAAAAGTGTAATGAGGAATAAACATTTGGGAATGGATGCTAAGAGGAGACTGTATGAAGGAGTGATTGTGCCAACAGCACTGTATGGGGCAGAAACATGGAACATAAGAGAAGAAGAGAGGAGTTTGAATGTGTTTGAGATGAGGTGTCTGAGAAGTATGATGGGTGTTACTAGGCTAGATAGAGTGAGAAATGAGGAGGTGAGGAGGAGAATGGGGATGGAAAGGGAGCTGGGAGATAGGGTTGATGAAAGAATATTAGGATGGTTTTGACACATGGAAAGAATTAGTGAAGAAAGACTAGTAAAAGAGGTATGGAAGGCAGATGTGGAGGGAGTGAACATGAGGGAACGTCCTAGGATGAGGTGGATGGATGGGGTGAAGGGGGCTTTGGGGAAGAGGGGAATGTCTGTTGAGGAAGGACGGGAGAGGACAGAAGACGGGTGAATGGAGAATGGTTGTATATGGATGATGTTGTGATTGCATGAGGTGGAATGGGCGGGTGGATGGGGGCTGAGGTAGTATGTGTGAGCAAAATTTGACGCAGCCCAAAGGGATTTCTCCCCGTCCTCTCCTTATATGCAATGGGGGGACGGAGAGGGGGGGGGGTCGCCGATTTAATGAAGCGGCCTTGCTGTGGATGTGCTGTGTCTTGCGACACTGCTTCTGACCCAGGGCAATGGACAAGGTGCAGGGATGACCCATCATCCAGGAGGTGCGAAGATAAGAGGGAGGGTGGATGGATGTGGAGTGTATTCAGGAATGGAATGGGTGGGAATGACTTTATGCCTTTTTCTTTTTGGCTACCTCCCTAGTAAGGGGGAAAAAGCCTTGGTATATGTATGTATGTAATAGATAAAGATTGTGTAGTACAATTTTCCTTTTTTCTTTTCTAACAGGGATGATTTCCAGGCCAATAAGATACAAATATCAGACCCTGAACAAGCAAGGCTTATTGCAGAGGTAAGGAATCATGTGTGCATTTTTATATTTGAGTTGGGTGATTATATATGCAGTATATGTATGCAGATTTACTCATCATCTCTTTTTGTGGCTTGTGCATATGCTATTAGTCTTCTTCCTTATCATTTTCTTCATCTTTGGTCTATTTTCCATCCTCCCCATCTTCTCTTTTTCTGCATGAGGGGACAGAGAGGAGGGGAAGTTGCCAGTTAAATGAAGCAGCCTTGCTGTGGATGTGCTGTGTCTTGCTGCATTGCTTCTGACCCAGGACAGTAGGGATACAGGGATGACCCGTCAGTCATGTGGGGCTAAGATGAGAAGAAAGAATGTGGTGGATAGGAGTGGGTACTTGCCTTTTGACTTGGCTACCTTCCTTGTAAGGGGGAAAAAACCTTTGGTGTATAGATAGATTTTACTCTTTTACATTCTCTTGTTTCTTTGCTATTTTCCCTTCTTTTCTCAACTCTTCTCTCCTCTTTTTCTCTTCCATATTCTCTTTCATCACTTGTCTCTTTTCATTTCTTTCTATCATACCTATTCCTTCTCTCCTTTCTCTCTCCTTTATATCTATAAACATACATACACATAGCAAGGGCTCTTTCCCCCTTACCAGGAAGTAGCCAAAGTCAGAAGGCATAATTCCACTTCCATTTCATCCCCACCCATTCCACTCCCATTCACTACCCCTTCCTCCCCTCTCATAATGGCTCTTCATGGGTAATGGATCATCCCTTCATCTTGCCCATCACCCTGGGTCAGAATCAATGCAGCAAGACACAGCAAGGCCACTTCATTTAATCAGCAATCCCCCTCTCCATCCCCTCATGCAGAAACATTCTTTATAAACATAGAAGCAAAAGGAGAAAGTGCTTTTCTTTTGCATGATATAAGCAAAAATAGTGAAAAGGGTATGTGGTCTATAGAGTCAGGCAAAAGTTGATGTGCATCTTTTACTTCCATTCATTTATTTTTATTTATATCTTTATTTTCCAGAAAACAAGTGAAATTGAACGTCTCACAAATGACTTGGAGAAGAAAACAAAGGACTCGCAGCAATCACAGAATATGCTAATTCAGACCCGTATGAAACTGAATGAAGTGTCAGCAGATCTTAAGAAAAAGATTGGTAAGCTATTTAAACTTTATATTAAATGCCTTGGTGGATTAAAAAGTGTAATGAGATATAGACATCTGGGAATGGATGCTAAGAGGAGGTTATATGAAGGAGTAATTGTGCCAACAGCAATGTACGGGGCAGAAACATGGAACATGAGAGAGGAAGAGAGAAGGAGTTTGAATGTGTTTGAGATGAAATGTCTGAGAAGTATGATAGGGGTTACTAGGCTAGATAGAGTGAGAAATGAGGAGGTAAGGAGGAGAACAGGGGTGGAAAGGGAGCTGGGATAGGGTTGATGAAAGAGTATTAGGATGGTTTGGACACATGGAAAGAATGAGTGGGGAAAGATTAGTAAAAGAAGTGTGGAAGGCGGAGGTGGAAGGAGTAAATATGAGGGGGCGTCCTAGGATGAGATGGATGGATGGGGTGAAAGGGGCTTTACAAAAGAGAGGAATGTCTGTTGAGGAAGGATCGGAGAGGACAGAAGACAGTGGTGAATGGAGAAGGGTTGTTTATAGATGAGGCTGTGATGCATGAGGGTGAGTGGGTGGGGGGTGAGGAAGTACGTATGAGAAAAAATTTGATGCAGCCCGAAGGGATTTTTTCCCCATCATCTTTCCTGCATGAGGGGACGGAGAGGGGGGGTCGCCAAATTTATGAAGCAGCCTTGCTGTGGATGTGCTGTGTCTTGTGACACTGCTTCTGACCCAGGGCAGTGGACAGGATGCAGGGATGACCCATCATCCAGGAGGTGCCAAGATGGGAGGAGGGTGGAGGGGAGTGGAATATATGGGAAATGAAATGTATGGGAGTGATTTCTATGCCTTTTTCTTTTTGGCTACCCCCGTGTAAGAGGGAAAAAGCCTTTGGTATATGTATGTGTGTATTAGAATACATACATGTACCAAGGGCTTTCTCCTCCTCACAAGGGAGGTAGCCAAAGTTAAAAGGCATAATTTCACTCCCACCCATTTCATCCCCACCCACTTCACTCCCATTCACCACCCCTCCCTCTCTCATTCCCTCTTTTCTTGACTCCTTGATAATGTCATCCCTATTTCACCCATTACCCTGGATCAGAAGCAATGCAGTAAGACACAGTACATCCACAGTGAGGCCACTTCATTCAATCAGCAACCCCTCCCCTCTCCTCCAACACCTCATGCAGAAAAAGAGAAGATGGGAAGAAATCCCCTCAGGCTGCATCAAAATATTCACACATATCCTCTCCCTAACCTCCCCATCCCCCACCCACCCCCTTCCATGCATCACAGCATCATCCATAAACAACTCTTAACCACTCATCCCCATCTTCTGTTTTCTCCCTTTCTTCCTCAACAGGCATCCACCTCTTTCTCAACTCCCCTTTACCCCACCCATCCATCTCATTCTCGGTTGCCCACTCCTGTTCATTCCAACCACTCTGCCTTCCACGTTTCTTTTACTATTCTTTGTTCACTTATTCGTTCCATGTGTCCAAACCATATCCTAAAAACAAAACTGAAGTAAACCTTACTTATGTAGCATAGTTGATTTTATGCCTTTGATTTTTTGGCTACCTCCCTTGTAAGGGGGAAAAGCCATTGTATATGTATGTATATATTTTATTTTTGATTTATTTATATATATGTGTGTGTGTATATTTATATATTCATCTTCTTCTTTTCTTATTTTTGGAGCTATGTATTTTCACAGCAGTATTTCTTATTTGCAGAAGAGAACCAGGCAATCCGCAAATCATTACAGGCCAATATTACACATCTGGAAGCAGAGAAAGAGCGCCTGACACATGAGGTTGAAGTCATGATGCGCAAAATTCAGATGCTTCAGAAACAACTGGAGGCATTGCAGAAGTCAGGAGCTACTGTAAGTATCATATATCTTGGTTTTGTCTTCAGTTTCACACCTTGCACAGGAAAAAAAAGAGACATGAATTTTATAATGGCAAAAGTAATTGTTATCCAACATTGGGGGTTTTTGGTAATATGTAATCTTAGTATTTTCAGTTGTCTGGTAATCCTTCCATGATTGTTCAACTTGTACATGGATGGGGTGGTGAGGGAGGAGCTAGGCAAAGGCATGAGATTGATGGGCAAGCATGGAAAGACATAGGAAGTGAATCACTGTTATTTGTGGATGACCTTGCACTTGTGATTGATTGTGAAGAGAGACTGAATCAATCGATGACAGAGTTATGTGACTATGATAATAGTTGCTTTACTTCATAAACCATTTATCTCATTTTGACCTATGTCAATCTTGCAGACTTCAAAACCCTCAACTAGTGGAACATCACAAGAGAAAAGTGGCCAGGAACCTCCACCTACAGCAAATATAAAGCCCATGGCTGCTCCCACAGCAGCAGTTACCTCCCCTCGCCCTCAGACAGCTACCCAGGTGGTCACACCTTCCAGAGCAATACCTACAGCCAGCATCAGACCTATGGCTCCTCCACCTCCACATGCTCCTTCTGGAGGGGCAGCTGCTACAGGAATGGCAGCTGCCACTGCTATAACAGCTGCAGTGGTTGCTTCTACAGGGACTCCCAGGTATGAGATCGGTTTAAAAAAATAATCCTTAAGGCTGTATAGAAGGTACCAAGAACTGGTGCCTACAAGTGGTAGTTCTGTAAAATGGGCAATAGGGAGATAGTTCCTTCCGACATTCATTTTGGAGGACTAACACTTGCAAGAACCCATCATTTGCACTTATGTCATAACTATTATGTGATGTATGGAGTACTGTCTTGAACTAATTTGATCCTCTTTTCTTTTTGCACATTTGTAGTGGAAGCGGCAGTGGCAGTATCAAGATGGTGTCCCCACTTGAAACACATGGTGATGGTATGGTGTCTTCTACTGTGACGCTACCCCAAGCAACTGTCACTCCGACACCAGCTACGCCTGCTACCACTGCCACAGTCACCACCTCCATGCTCACAGCTACTGTCTCCCCGACTCCAGCTTCCACTACTCAAGCCACACACAGCACACCTGCCACCACCACCCAGGCCACCATTGCTGCTCAAGTGGTTGCTGCTACACAGTCCTCCACATCCTCTGGGTCAGCTTCCACACCTCAAACTCTCTCACAGCAGCAACAGTCAAACCAACAAGATCAACAGCAACAACAGCAGGATTCAGCAGAAGCCTTGGTATCCCAAGCCATTGCACTCGTCTCTCCTCGTGTTGATCAAATGTCTTCCTCATCCTCGTCTTCAGGTTCCTCATCACAGGAGGCACAAGCCACCACCATCACACCAGGGCACTCAGGATCATCCTCATCCATTGCAATTAAACGTAAACGCGACCAGGATTCCCAAGTAGAAGAGTCTAAACGTGTACGCAGTGACTCTGGCAGCATTCAGGCAAGTCCTGATGAAGGTAGTGGAGGGCCAAGTTCTTCCCATTCTCATGAAGATCAGAAAGATGCCAGAAAGCATGATGATGACGAAGAAGAGCAAGATGTGATTCTTGTAGATTCAGGGGAAGAACAGGAGGAAGGTGGTTATGAAGGCAATGAAGGTGATGAAGAGGATAATATGGAGGATAATGATGAAGATGATGATGATGAAACCACAGTTATTGATGATGAAGAGGAAGAGGAAGAAGATATAGATGATTCCAGCCAGGATTACACTCAAGGATTTGAAGCTGAACCATCTCGAGGAAGAGGTGGCGATGAGGCTGAAGCGGAAGCAGGGCGAGAGGCTGAGGCAGAAGGGGTGGTAAGGGTTCAGGCAGAAGGTGAAGAGGACCAGCGCCCACGACAAGGCAACAAGCCCACACAGAGTCAGCCACAGCCTTCTACATCACCATCACAGCCTTCCACTTCAAGGGGTACTGGGGGAATGACCAGTAGCAGTAGTAGTGCTGTTCCAACTGAAGGACCATCCTCCCAGGAACAGCAGCAATATGGTGTAAATATGCCACCTCAGTCCAGTTCAGGAGCCACAACCACGAACACCAGTAGCAGCAGCAGCACTACTGGTAGCAGTACCACTCCAGGTAACCGACATGAGCGATCAGGTTTAGCAATGAGACATCAGAATTTGGTAACCTTCAGCCAGTTGCAACCTCACTATGAGGATGTTGGTGATGACAGTATTGTTCCATCAACACCCACACTTTTTACCCATCGACGTGGTGATTCTTTTGCTGAAGCTGTCAGTTCTCCACAAGTACCATCAAGTGGCTTTGTCTTTGGCTCCAGTCCTGACCTCAGTAGTAACACAGCAGTACCTTCACAGACCCGTAAGTACCACAGAACCTACCCTAGCCTTGCGTAGAACCTGTTAGGGTTAGGATATGTAGTTAGTAGTAAGTTTTAGTCTATGTGCTAGATATGATGGAGTTTAACAATGAACAAATGGTCCATTTTAGACTCAAGGTATGTAAAATTTTGATTTATAGACACTCAGTTTGCTAACTTTTGCATTCATTTGAAATTTATTTGCACTAGAAAGTGGTTGATGGCTCATACAACATTAAGAAGTTTTTCTGCAATCTTTTTCATATTTTAGTGAAGTGTAGATTGAAATACTTCAACACAACAGATGGAGAACAACTTGATTCATTTAAACAGAACAGTTGCCAAAGTAGCTTTCAAATGGATGACTGATGCTTGACAAAAACTTGCAGATGATTTCCTTTTCAACGATTCCATTTGTTCAGTGTATAACTCCTCAGATTTCTCAATCCCTCCTTGCCACTACATGAATTGTTATGTTGTTTGTGTAGTATAGTGCGAAAACTATTGCATGTGGAGTGAAGTCCTTGCTTAGAGGTTATGTTGTGTAAGAAATGTATAAAAGTGGTTTTGTATGGGGTAAATGTTTAATGTATATGTGGATGGATGGAGTGAAGGAGGCATTGGATACAAGTGGAATGTCTGTTGAGGAAGGAAGGGAAAATGCATAAGATAGGTGTGAATGGGGAGCGGTTGTAAATGGATCAAGAAATGATGCAGCCCTAAATTTCCTCTTGTTTCTCTATTTCTCAAGTGGATGAGGAGAGTGGTTGCCTTGTCTTTTAGGGCCTACTGCGGAGTTGCTCTATCTTGCTGTAATGTCTTTGACCCAATCAAGTGTGACAGGATACAGGGATGACATTTCATCCATTAGAAGTTAAAATGGGATGGACGACAAATGGGATTTTTGGATAGATGTGTAATGGAAGAAATTACCTTTTTGTGATATGTATGTAAGTGTTAAGTAGTGATGTGTGATGGATATAAGACTAGATATGATGATAATAATTGTTGCATCCACTTTGACTGGAGGCCATGGATCTCCTAGAGGAAAACTAGAGCAATAGATTGACTGATCACTGATTGGAATCCCCACAGTGGCCAGCAAGAAATGTTGGATTGTCTGTGTTGTATAAGTATGGGAGTGTTTCTGTCACCAGCTTATAGGAGAAGGAGGGGAAGTCACTTGTTGTCAGCTTTCCTTATGTGAAAAAATGGAAGAAATACAGTTCAAGTTGATAGAGAAAGGTGTTGGGTCCAATCTGGAGACTGTGTCAGCCTCGTAGTGCTCCACCTTCAGGCAGGGGTGAGGTTGTTGAAAGCTTTTGAAGATATGATTGATTTCACAGGCCATTAACACTCACACCTCTTTCTAGAGGCAGCCACAGGACTGGCGCTTGCTCTCTGGACTGAGCTCAAAATTGCTCACTATCATCTTCAACAATTTTTCTTCTTTTTCACATAAAATCTAACAACCAGTAACTACGCTACTCTTCCTATTAGCCAGTGACAAGACAAATGCATACTAAAAACACTAACAAAAATTCTGCATTTCTTACCAGGTTGTGGGTCAGTCAGTGAAACTTGAGGCAACATTATCAGTATTATTGGAGCTCGTATATTGTGGAAGAACCCCATTTATGTAAAATTCCAAACATGAAATATTGCTTCAAGTTTCACTGACTGGTAAACCACAATAGCTAAGCACAGTCCTTGTGCCCTCCCAAAGATTGCTTTAGGATGAAATTTCATATTCCTGTCTGTTTTGTAATGGTTTGGGTCTCTGTTAGTTACCAGTGAACAGGAGTGAAGTAGTTGCCAGTTGTCAGGTATCTTTATGAGAAAAAGGGGGAGACTGCAAAATTTCTCAAGTGCTCAAGAGAGGTATTGAATTAGTGGATGAAAATGGATGGATATGGGAAATGAACCAGGTGTTATTTGCAGATTACCCTGCATGCGATTGATTTGAGGAGAGACTGAAGCAGTAATTAAATGAGTTTGGCAGAGTACATCAGAAAAGAAATTTGCTAGTGAGTGTGAATAAAAGTAAAATTATTAGATATGCAAATAATGATAATGGTGGCAGTTAGAATGTATGAAGGGTGAAACTTGAGAAAACAGCAAGTTTGCATATGGTCAAATGTAGTGGTGAATGGAAAAGTGGATGTTGAAGGTAGTTACAGAGTAAAGGAAGTAAGTAAATGTCAGGATGGAATAAGAATATGAAAAATTATTATCTGAGGATCGTTGCAAAGAGAAGGTTGTATGTAATAGCTTTGTGTCCAGTATTCTATCAAGCAGACTTGGAATGTAAGAGAGGTTGAAAGGAATAGACTGGTCTTAAGATAAATAGTTTGAGAAATATGATAGGTGTTCCAAAAATGGATAATGAGAAATGTGCATATGAGTCTAAGAAAGGGTGTCCAAAGAAAGCTGTGATTGAGTAGACCAGTGTTAAGGTGGTTGGGGCACGTTAGAAAAATGAATGAGGAAAGACTAGCAAAAAAGCATGGAAGCGGATGTAAGTGGCATGAGCTCAATGGAATGGACAATTGAAGGGATGAAAGGTGCTTTGGGTACATTCAATATCAGTGGAGCAAGGAAGAGAGAGTACATGAGATATGATTACATGGAGGGAGATTGTTAATGTAAGAAGAAATGGTGTTGCCTGAAAGGAAGGTGTTACCATATAGTGGAGCATTTGCAATAAACCAGCTTTGACTGTCGAGCCTTGCTGTGGAAGAGCTGTACCTTACTGCACTACTTAAATTCAAGCAGTGTGGTGAAGGACAAAACAACCCTTCATCTTCAAGGTGCAGAAATGGGAGTTTTTTAAGTGAGTGTGTGTGTGTGCTCAACTTGCTCTCTTTCTCTCTCCCCTCCCTCCCAAATAAGAGAGAGAAGACCTGTAGGACATATATGATAGATAGTGGACCTGGTCCAGAAATGGTTTCAGCATTTAGGGGCTTACATCCAGATGGACAAAGGTGTTGATATTGTTTGAAAGTGGGCAATGGGAAAATTATTTTCTCCAGTGTCCATCTTGTAGGATCACTGTTATCAAGCACCTATAATTTGTCCCAGATGTTTAGATTAGCAGTATCAAGTGTGGGAATGAAGTTCTTATTTCTTTCAATCAGAAATAAAGCCTCGAATAGATCAAGTTGTATGATATATCTTTGTGAAAGTAGTAGGCTATATAGTTAGGCTCAAGTCGTAAAAGAAGTGTTGTGGAATAATGTTTATTTGTAAGATATTTTGTTTGGAAGGGATGTGCATGTGTAGTTAATTTTTCTTGTGGGAGTGGTGTGCATGTGTAGTATGATGTGTTTAGGGGAGGGTTTGCATGTGTAGCAAAGGACAGAAGCAGTGCAGGCAGAGGGTCACACAGGTGACAAGGTGCATGGATGTTAAGTGGTTGTGTGCCGCAGGTGGGTTGGCACAAATGGCGGAGGGAGGCCTGATCGACGACACGCGAATGGACCTGTCACAGCTGGATGAGGGGGCACGCTCCCTCCCCACCACGCCCCTCCACACCTCTCCACCCGGTTAGTTGCTTCCCAATCCCTTCCATCCCACTTCTGAGCCAGCCGTGCCCCCATCCCTTCCCTCCACCATTCCTCAGCTCCACAACAGCCTAGTACTGTTCCAACCACTTCTTTCTATTTTATATTACTCTAACCACTCTTCACTTTTATTATTCTCATTGCTTTAAATCCAAGTTTCTGAACTATCCTGTACAATCCTTAGACATACACATTACAGTGCATCCTTTTTTATCCTAATGCCTCCTCAAAAGAATATACAAACATATATTTATATATATGTATACACACATATACAGGTAACTTGATTTATGTGATAGATACATTTAAGGAAATGTTGCATTTTGTGATTTTCACATAATATTAATCAAATTTCCCTTTAAGATATTGGGGGTCACTTAAATAGCATTTTGTATTACAAGAAAAAAATATATACAAGAAAAGCTATGTTATGTTGTACTGTTGAACATATCATAAATTTACTCTTTTTTTAATGTTTTATGCAATGAATATCTATATCAAACCCCAGATGTGTACAGTAATATCACAAACATTTATCCTTACTACTTGCTGTATTGATTTTGACCCAATCTGTGTGGCAAGAGACAAAGATGACCCTTCATCCATGAGGTGTGAAGATGGGAGAGACAGTGGATCAGTTTGGAACAGGTGTAGGGTTGGGTGTATGCTTTGTCTTGGCCACACCTTGTGGTACATGTATATAAGAAAACCAAAACTATTTCACATTATTATTACAAATATATATGTATATCAACATTATAATGTACTGTTCTCCACATTAAGCATTATGTAAGGTATCACAAACATGTGCCATGATTAGTATTGAGATAGCATGAGCTTTAGATGCTATCATTTCATGGAATAGGAAGAACAAAATGACACTTCCTAAGCCAGATCAGGAAGTGATATTTGACAGCTGCTTTATGAAACTGGGCTAGTACATCTTGATGAATGACTTTTCAAAGTAGGAAATTTCATATTGTCCCTTACAGTCAACTTGCCTCTACTCTAGATTTGTGCCCAGATAGTGTATATATAGTTGACTTTACAGTATTTCAAATTTATGTAGTACAACATCATATGAAAAGTGAGTTACCTATACGTGTGTCTGTATGCATATATATATATACGCATATATACATACATACATGCATATCCATGCACACTCTCATAGAAGTTATTTGGGACTCCTTGGTGTGATGTTCCTTGCAACAGTATAGTATGAGAGTGATGAGTAGTGTGAATGGTACCTTGGTCCTGTAACTCCCTTTTATTCCCTTTGTGTGCATGTGAATCTGTTCTGATACGCTCAGAAATGCCATGTCTTGTTTCATTGATGCTAGATTTTTTTTTTTTTTTTTTTTTTTTTTTATCTCAGATGTTTATCATTATATAAAGTGCTGTATCACATTTATGAATCGTGTTCATGTGGTTTTTGCTGTACTTACTCACTAACTCACTGTCGTAAAAGATATTAGGAAACAGCTTTTCACATAAATGTGTCAATTTGTGGAACATATTTAAAGAAGTAGTACAGGACCAACAAAAATGAATTTGAGGTAAAGTTTGATAGATAAACAGGATCCCATGAGCATAGCTTTCACCCCATATACTAAAATTAGTTAAACACACACATACATATGGTGGATATCTGGAACAAATTGGATGAGGCAACAGTATGTACAAAAAATATACAAGAATTTAAGAACAAACTTGGCGCTGAAAGATACAAAGACAGGTCACTATGAGCATAGCTCTCTTCCTGTAAAATACAACTAGGTAAATAAAAACACATACACATACATATGTAGGGGTGGAAAATATGTGCAAAAATGAGTGAGAATGGATAATAATAATAATAGAATAGTTTAGCAAAAGATGTGAGATACCAGGGCAAAAGAGAGACAAGGCATGAGAGAGGTGAAGAAGAACAAAGAAGACAGAAAAATACAAGAGAACTAGAAATGAATACTAAAGAATCAATAGAGAGGAAGAAGAGAACATTGAAAAGGGTATAATTGGCAATTCTAAAGATATACATAAGTTGTTCTACAGAATTCTAAATGGCAAGTTGAAATAGAAACGTAATGAAGGAGACTGCTAGAGACCATAAGGCACTAGGCAGTTCCGTGTCCATTACCACCTGTCATCCCCATTCATAAGTTGTCTACCCATTTCTTAAAACAACTGATAGTTTTAGAGCTTACTAAGTCTGATCCATTCATTGACTACCATATCAGTAAACCAATTCTTGCCTTTCCTTGTTAAATCTAAATTGTCCAGTTTAAATCCATTACTGCAAGTATTGCCTTGTCTTAATATGATGACCTTGTTTGTGTCACCCTTGTTAAAGCCTTTGACCCACTTAAATACCTGTATTAGATCACCTCACACTCTGCATCTTTCCAGTGAGTGTAAGTTAAGGTGCCTAAGCCTCTCTTCGTAAGGTAAATTTCTGAGCCCGTGTATCATTTTAGTCATTCTCCTCTATTACTACAGAGAAGGTATCCAAAATATTGAAGGAAATTATGGGGAAACAAAAAAGTAAGCTGAAATAATATTTTCTATTCACTGTTCACCAAGGAGTATATTGAAGGAGAAAAGGGAAAAGTTAATGAAGACGTAATAAATAGTATGAAAATGGAGGACAGTGAATAAACATCTCAGGAACCTGAAGTGTGAAAAGCCTCAAGGTTAGATGGTATTTTGAATTGGATACTTGTAGTGTTAATATTTAGACAAAATATACTATATAATTGTATATTCCTCGGAAGAGGGAAGGGTGTCACTGTACTGGAAATCAGCCAATGTCGAACTAATCTTCAAGAGAGGAAACAGGTGGGAACTTCTGAATTATAGACCCTTCACATGCATGTGTGAAAAATTTGTGAATGATACACAGATAAATTACTTGTAAGATAATCTTAATTGACAGTCAGTTTTGATTCAGGAAAAGGTTTTGTGTGACCAACCTATTCAATTTTATTTAAGGTGAGTTAATATGCTACATAAAGAAAAAGGCCTTTATACATTGTGTATGCCTTGACTTGGAAAAGGCTTTTGACAAGATGTCACACAAATGAGTAATGAAGAAGCTTCAAAACATTGGAGTATTTTAAAAGAGTATATTGAAATAGATGAAGGGTTTCCTGCATGCAAATAGTAGTGAAGGATAAAGTGTCATATTGGAGAGAGGTGAAAGATGGGGTACCAATAATGTTCTTGATGTACATTAGTGATATAGTGAATGGAATAGGTAGTTATGCAAAGTTAATTGTTGATGATGCCAAACTCTTGAAAAAGAGTGAAAAGTGAAGAGGAGTGTAAACTGCTACAGGAAGATGTCGATAAGGTGTATGAATAGACCAAAGAGTAGACAATGAAATTTATTGCAAATGTATGCAAAATCTTGGAAATGGGTCTAAGCAGCAAATGCTGCTGTAGAGTTTTAAAATGAGAAATGAAGTACAGAAGCAAAGGAAGAAAAAGACCTGGAAGTTTTGATGAGGAATGATCACTGGAAAATCATATAGATAGAATAATGGGAGAGATATAGAAAAATTCTATCTATATACCAAGGGCTTTTTCCCCCTTATAAGGGAGGTAGCCAAATATTTTTTTAAAGAACATAAGAGCGATATTTTATCATTTTGATGAGGATATGAGGTTGATTTTTTGTCCTAAGTTTAAAAGATAAAGAGATGACAATGCTGAAGAGATATTTTCATCTGCTTTATGGGTAGACAAGGAGGGGAACTAGGTGATGAAGTAATGGAGGGCTTAAACCAGCTCCTGTTGCAAGAAGAACTGCCTTGTTGCATTTCCTTTGACCTAAGTCATGTGACAAGTGATGCTGAGACAGGAGGGATGGTTGAATGGATTTTACACATGTATGATGTGGATGTGTTCTTTGACTCAGCCATCCCTCCTTAGAAGGGGGAAAAAGCCTTTTAGTATGTAAGTATTTGGGTATGTATAAGTACAAAAAACATTTTAGAGTGCTCCTTGTTACTTGTACAGCCTATCAGAAACATCCTCATGCCTTTGTGTTACTCTGCCAAATTTTAGGTACCTGTGTCATTGAATTTGCAGTCTATTTTCATCTTTTAATATAATAGGCTTCAAAAAATAATGTTCCTCAGACTAGTGTTAGAAAAATTATTATCTCACTGGATCTTGATATGGAAAAGGCAGGCAAAGAAAAAGGTAATTTTAATTGGATGAAATCAGTGTGGTTATCAGTTGATTAGAATTAAAAACATGAGGGGAAATCCTTGAATTACAGTTCTTCTCAAATTGCACAAGAAATATGAAGTTAATTTGCATGAAAACTAGTTTGTTACTATAAATTTAATCAAATGATCATAATTGGATTTGAGAAATATATTTTGTATGGGAAAACCAACTTCGAAAATGTGACTTTCATAATATTCCTGGATACATATGAATTGTTTATTCAAATAGTGTTAAAGTGAAACCTCATCTGAAAAATAGTACATTATTTGTATTCTCATTCACTGGAAGTGAAAACGAAATATTTACAATCATTGACATGAGTAAATGAGCAGTGCTCTGTAAGGATGAAGGATAGGAAAGGCTGTATGGTCACTTGTGAATTATTATTGTTATTCACTATTTCACAAGCTTTTCTTCTCTCCCACCAGCTACAGCAGCTGCAGATGGCAATGCAGAAGGAGGAGTAAGCACTAGTGAGGGTGGAGGTGTTGTTCCCGTACGTCCAGGTGATCAGCCAGCTCCCCCTGCCATCACTATCACAAGACCCACCTCAGAGGATGACGACACCAGGGACACTGAAGATTTCGCTAATCCTGATTCAATGGCAGTTGAAGTTGGAGAAGGGGAGGATGTTGAAGAGGAAGAGGAAGAAGAAGAAGATGAGGGTGATGATGTACGGGAACATGAAGGTAAGGCTTTGAAAAGAATCTATGTGAAAGTCATTTGTTTTGTGGTATGATGGTGTAGTGAGTTCAGAAGAACCTGTAGACTCAGAGGACATGAGTCTTCAGTAAGAAAGACCAGAGGCAATGGAGTAAATGATTGATTGATTCAGATGTGGAACTTCAGATCATATATTGTTACCTAATTGTGTGCAGTTGCTGTTCTTATAAGAGACAATCTGTCACCTGACAGGCATATCAATAGGATTGTGGGAGAGACATACAGACTACTGCAGAATATCAAGATAGCATTTTACTATATGGATGAAGAGGTGATGAAAAATCTCATCAAAATCCAGATGCGTCCAAGACTGTAATATGCGTCAGTAGTATGGTACCCACACAGAGTGAACCATGTAGGCAAGATTGAGAGAATAGAGCAGCAACCAAACTGGTACCCAGTTTGGTAGATAAACCATATGAGGAAAGACTAATAGCACTGGGTCTGCCAACTTTGAAAGATTGAAGAGAAAGATTACTGATTACAGTATTCAGACAGATAAAGGGAATACAGCACTACCTCTCATTAAAGGATGTTAATTAGCTGTGTTTATGGTGCTGTTGTTTAGTGCTGTACAATCACTATGCCACCCAAAAACCACTCCAAATCAATGGATTATTCACATCAACAGATACCGTTACCCCCCTTTTAGTCCATTAATGAGAGGTAGTACTGTATATTGCACTGACAGAAGAGATCTGATTAAAGAGAGGAGGGCTTTAAGAGGTCATGGGAGTCAATTAAGAAAAACCACATGTGTAAAGAATGTGAAGAAATACAGTTTTTCATACATACATATACCAAAGGCTTTTTCCCCCTTACAAAGGAGGTAGCCTAAAAGAAAAAGGCATAAAAACCATTCCCACCCATTCAGTTTTTCATACATATACCAAAGGCTTTTTCCCACTTACAAGGGAGGTAGCCTAAAAGAAAAAGGCATAAAAACCATTCCCACCCATTCTATCCCTAATACACTCCACCCTCTACCCTCCCTCTTATCTTGGCACATCCTGGATGACAGGTCATCCCTGCATCTTGTCCACTGCCGTGGGTCAGAGGCAGTGTCACAAGATACAGCACATCCATAGCAAGGCCGCTTCATTAAATCGGCGACCCCCCCTCTCCGTCCCCTCATGCAGAAAAGGAGAAGACGGGGAGAAATCCCTTCGGGCTGCGTCAAATTTTTCTCACACATACTACATCCCCTCCCATCCCCCCCCATCCATTCCACCTCATGCATCACATCATCATCCATATACAACCATTCTCCATTCAACCCTGTCTTCTGTCCTCTCCTGTCCTTCCTCAACAGACATTCCCCTCTTCCTCAAAGCCCCTTCCACCCAATCCATCCATCTCATCCTAGGTCAGCTCATGTTCACTCCCTCCACATCTGCCTTCCATACCTCTTTTACTAGTCTTTCTTCTCTCATTCTTTCCATGTGTCCAAACCATCCCAATACTATTTCATCCACCCCATCTCCCAACTCCCTTACCACCCCTGTTCTCTTCCTCACCTCCTCATTTCTCTATCCAGCCTAGTGACCCCCATCATACTTCTCAGACACCTCATCTCAAACACATTCAAACTCCTCTTTTCTTCTTATGTTCCATGTTTCTGCCCCATACAGTGCTGTTGACACAATCACTCCTTCATACAATCTCCTCTTAACCTCGATTCCCAAATGTCTATTCCTCATTACATTTTTTAATCCACCAAGGCATTTACTCGCTTCTCTCAATCTACATTCTACCTCCACGCCTCCCTTTCCTGCCACATTCACATTCAAGTAATTAAAACTATCCACTTCCTCCAGCCGTTCTCCCTTAATGCTCACTTCCAGTCTGCTGCCACTTTCACCCTTTGCACATCTCATCACCTTACTTTTACCCACATTTATCTTCAACTTTCTTCTTTCACACACACGCCCAAACTCTGTCACTAACTTCCTCATTCCCTCCTCTGATCCTGCTACAAGCGCAGTATTGTCCGTAAACAACAGCTGGCTCACCTCCCACTTTTCTCCATATTCTTTAAAAGTCTCCAATCCCTGACCCACCACCCTTGCATTTACCTCTCACACCACCCCATCCATGTGTAAGTTGAACAGCCAGGGCAACATAACACATCCCTGACAAAGTCACACCTTTACCTTGAATCACTCACTCTTTCCATTTCTAATCCTGACACATGCTCTTCTACTCTCGTAAAAACTCTTGATAGCTCCTAGAAGCTTCCTCCCATCCCATATATCTGCAAAACCTCCCACAGTGCCTTCCTGTCTATCCTGTCATAAGCCTTTTCCAGATCCATAAAAGCCCATAAAGCATCCTTACCTTTTCCTATAGCTTTCTCATATATCTGTCTTACTACAAAAATCTGATCTACACAACCTCTACTCGTCCTAAATCCACACTGTTCCTCACCAATTACTCCCTCTGTTCCTCTCCTAATCTTATCAATCAAGATCCTCCCATAAGCCTACCCAACTACACTTAACAAGCTAATCCCTCTGAAACTACTACACTCACACTTGTCCCCTTTTCCCTTGTAAAGAGAAACTATACAGGCACTCCTCCAGTCCTCCGGCACTTTACCCTCTCTCCAGCAAACATTAAATAACTTCACCAGCCAGTCCACCATCACTGTACCTCCTTTTTTTTTAGACATTCTGTATGGCATCCATCCAGACCAGGTGCCTTACCTGCTCTCATCATCTTAACAATTGCCTTCGCTTCATCCTTCCTTATTTCTCCTCCATTTTTCTCACTCATCACTTCCCACTGCAACTATCTTTCCCCCCCTATCCTCCTTCACATTTAGCAACTCCCTAAAATATTCTGACCATCTTCCCCATACTGCCCTCTCTTCCATTATCATCTCTCCATCTGCATCTTTTAACTTTTCTTCTCTACTTGATTCGCCTCCTCTTCCTCTCTTAATTTCTTTCCAAAATATTGTTTTATTACTTTAAAATTTTCTGTCATATTCTTACTAAAAAATTTCTGTCATACTCTTACCCCATTTCACATCTGCTCTCCTCTTTGCCTCCTTTACCTTGTGCTTTGCTTCTCTTCTCTTTTCTTTGTACCTCTCATATGACTCCCTCATCCTATTTTGTAACCAATCTGTGAAAGCTCGCTTCTTCCCTTCTACAACCTTCTAAAGTTGTTTCCTCATCCCACCATTCACTACCCTTCCTTCTATTTCCTCCCGTCTTTCTTGTTCCACACACCATCTTTGCACACTTCGTGACTCCCTTCTTGAACCATCCCCATTCCTCCTCCACTCCTAGCTCTACTCTATCCTTCACTCCCTCCCACTCCTCTCTCAGCTTCTTCTTGTACTCCTTCTCCTTTTCCTCTTCATTTAAAGAGTTCACTCTAAGCACCTCCCTACCTTTTGTCTGTTTCCTCTTTCTCCATCTATCCTCAACTCTCAACTTACCTTCCACCAAAAAATTATATGATATTCCCCCACTCTCTCCCCTTAGCACATGTACGTCCTTAACTCTTCCTATTATACTCGTATCTACCACCACATAGTCCATTAACGCTCTATCTACCACCCTTCTGTCCACCACCCTCTCCCATGTGTACTTATGCTTGACTTTCTTCCGAAACACTTTATTTGCTATCATCAACTCTCTTTTGAGACACGTCTCCACCATCAACTCTCCACAACGATTTTTTCCTGGAACTCCACATTCCCCAACCACTCCATCTATTGGTTAAATTCCTACCCTAGCATTAAGGTCTCCCAATACTACTACATTGATGTTCCTCCCTAATCCCTCTATGCACTCATTTAAATCTATCCAAAGAGCCTCCCTTTCTTCTATACTCTTCTCACTACCAGGCCCATATGCACTTACAAAAACCCACATCTCCTTTCCCAGTTTTTCATAGAAATGCATAAATATTTGGAATAGTATAGGAAGCGATATAGTCCAAGCTCAAACAATGCATGGGTTCAAGTCTAAATATGGTAACTGGAAATTAAGTTTTATATAGATTAAGTTGGAACTGTACATGAATTTGAGGCTAGGTATGATCAAAAAATTATAGAATAAGAGACAGGATCCAACAAGTGTTGTGCCTTTCCTGTATACTACAATTAGGTAAATACAGTTAGATACATTTAGGTAAACACACACACCAATGTATAGTAAACCTAAAGTGATTTTCCAAAATCTCATTCACAGTTGTTGATTTGGACGACTCTAGCAATGATGTTGATGAAGGAGAAGGTGGAGAAGCAGGTGATCTTGGTGGTGAGATGGAGGAAGATGAGGATGAAGGCAATGAGGAAGAAAGTGCAGAAGCTACTGCAGGGCCCTCTGGTGGGCAGGAGGAGGATGAAGGCGTTGGGGGTAGTCAAGATTCTTCTGATGTACCCTCCTTGGCAGCCACTTCATCTACCTCATCACCTACATCACCTTCCTCACTGGCACAGCAACGACGTATTACACCCATCACGTGGGAGGACCCAGGAAGATCTATGAGAGGTAGGTGCCCATATATTTGCATGAATATACAGGAAAAGTTGGCTTTATATTTGCTCATGATTTTGACTTATAATATCTTTTCTTAGGTTAATCCATAAAATGATGAATCTGTACTGAAAATTACTTCTTGATAAATTTGAGACATGTGGTCCTGTCCCATCTTGTCTCTCTCTCTCTCTCTGATAGCTGACTGGTCTCTCATCCTCAGCCTCATTCCCTCCCCTTCTCCCTCTCCTTCCCTCTACTCCCCTATCGGTCTCCCCTCCTTTCTCTCTCTCCTCTTCCTCCCTCCCCTCCTCCTCCTCCATGAAACTAAAAACCTTTTGCCCTCCACTCTTGGTGTCACCATAACTGTACCTTTGGATACAATGAAATGTATTTTTCTTTGCTAATGTCCTCAGGCAGCAGGATGGTATCATCCAGTTGACATGTGTATCTTTTAAATTGCATTCTTTCAGTTTAAATTATTTTTTATTTACAGGGTCAGGTCATGGCCCAGCACGGCGGGGAATGGTGCGGGGTTTGCAGAGATTCCCCTACCTTGGTGGTCGAGGAAGTGCACAACCCTCTATGGGTTTCGGCTCATATCCCCATATGCAAGGAATGCGTATGGGTGGGCCTCAGCGAGGAGGGCCACCTCGAGCGAGACGGTCAAGACCAGGGCCATTCCATAGAGGGGGCATGTAGATTTAAATATTCTTCAGAAGAAATAAGCATTTAGATATAAGATTCATAGACAGTTTGAAAAATAAAAGATTTGGAAAGAATATATGAAACCTTATGTGTAGTGAACCATCTTCAGCAAACCCAGTTAGGGTTGGCATAACTCTTTGAGGTTGATTTAAACACATAGGTGGTGTATCAACTTGATATTACACCATGTTTTATAAAAGTGATGAAAAGCACAATACATTTTATTATGGCAAGACAATATGGTGGTTGTTTGGCTCCATTATAGGAGATCATTTTTTTTTTTTTTTTTTTTTTTTTTTTTTTTTTTTTTTTCCTTCTACATTGCTTTCATACCTTTCATGTGTATTTTTTGTGTATTGCCCTGTACATTTTTGACAGAATTTTCTTTTTTAATATTAGATTGTAATGTTATTCCATACTTCTGTTTAGGAAATGGTATATACATATACATATACAAGGGAGGTAGCCAAAAAACAAAGGCATAAAATCCATGCCCACCCATTCCATCCCCACATACTCTACTCCCATCCACCCCCCTCCCTCCCTCTTATCTTGGCTCCTCCTGGATGATAGGTCATCCCTGCATCTCATCCACTGCCCTGGGTCAGAAGCAGTATCACAAGACTCAGCACATCCACAGCAAGGCTTCTTCATTAAATTTCTTAGTGCTTCCCATTGCAACTACCTTTCCTTCCCTATCCTCCTTCGCTTTTAGCAACTCTCTAAACTACTCTGCCCATCTTCCTCTTACTGCCTTCACTTCCATTATCATCTCTCCATTTGCACCTTTTCCCTTTTCTTCTCTGCTTGATATGCCTCCTCTTCCTCTCTTAATTTCTTTCCAAAACATCTTTTAATTATTTTCAAAATTTTCTGTCATACTCTTACCCCATTTCACATCCGCTCCCCTCTTTGTCTCTTTTATCTTATGCTTTACTTCTCTTTTCTTTGTACCTCTCATATGATTCCCTCCTATTTTGTAATTAATCTGTGAATGATCACTCCTTCTCTTCTACAACCTTCTATGCTTTCTCATCCCACCATTCACTACCCTTCCTTCTATTTCCTCCCATCCTCCTTGTTCCACATACAATCTTTGCACACCTTGTTACTCCTTCCTTGAACCATCCCCATTCTTCCTCCACTCCTAGTTCTACTCTATCCCTCACTCACTCCCACTCCTCTCTCAGCTTCTTGTACTCCTCCTTTTCTTTCTCATTTAAGCAGTTCACTTTAAACACCTCCCTACCTTCTGTCCTTTTCCTCTTTCTCCATCTATCCTCCACTCTCAGTTTACCTTCCACCAAAAAATTACTTGATATTCCCCCACTCCCTCTCCAAAGAACATATACAACCTTAATTCTTCCTACTATTTTCCTGGTTACCACTATATAATCAATTGATGCTCAATCTACCACCCTCTCCCATGTGTACTTATGCTTGACTTCCTAAACACTGTATTTGCTATCATCAACTCTCCAGTATGATTTTTTCCTGGAACTCCACACTTCCCAACCACTCTGCCTATTGGTTCATTTCCTACCGTAGCATTAAGGTTCCCAATACCACTACATTGACATTTCTCTCTAAACCCTCTATGCATTCATTTAAATCTACCCTGTCCGGGGTATTGGCTGCATGTTATTGTGGGGCTAAAAGCTGCTAAGTAGCATGCAGCTG
Organism: Oratosquilla oratoria; assembly: GCF_046742065.1. NCBI lineage: Eukaryota > Metazoa > Arthropoda > Malacostraca > Stomatopoda > Squillidae > Oratosquilla > Oratosquilla oratoria. The sequence goes on from NC_134793.1 coordinate 4,528,868, forward strand.
ATACTTTAGGGTCTGTATGGGGCACCTCTAGAAACCAGAGCCACACATCACTTTGTCTGTGGTAGAGGAAATATCTATTCACAGAGAAATGATACTTTATTATACTGCAACTGTCCCATCATGCTGTCCCACCACTCATGTTACTGTCCTGTACCATTTCTCTAGATATTCATTTTCTCATTTTGCCGACCCCTGTGGTGAGGGAAAAGAATACTGCCACCAAGTATGTCCACTTGAGTCATATAAGGCAACGAAAACTGGACGGGGATAGGACTAGGCATCCTTCTTCCTGTAGCCCCAAAGTGGACATTCCTAAAAATGGTAAAGGTATAAAAGGGTCTGGGAAGAGTTTTCCAACCAGTACCCTAAGGTTTGGGTCTTTTAATGTGTGTGGACATGGTACAGATGAGAATAAAAGGGAAGAGATCAGCAGTATGTTTGTGAGAAGAAAGATGGATGTGTTGGCATTGAATGAAACTAGTTGAAAGGGAGGGGCAAGTTTGAGTTTGGGAGTGTAGTTGGGAGGATCTTAGGAGTGAAGAGAGGATGAGGGAGAGAAGGGGTGGCTATACTAGTAAGTGAAGAGATAGGTGTGTGATGGAGTGGAAGGAGATTTCTTCAAAGTTAATGTGGATGAAGGTGAAACTTGGAAGGGCGATGTGGGTTTTTGTAAGTACATATGGGCCTAGAAGTGAGAAGAGTGTAGAGGAAAGGTAATGATAAACTTGGAAAATAACTGCTATAGGAGAGCCTGAGGACCATTGCCAGCCACTGTGAGGTTGCAGGTGTCCAGTTGTTGAAACTCGAGGCAACAGTTACAACTGTTATGGTGTCCTATTCTTCTGTACCAAAAGTCATCTTTTATAGTCGAGAATATTAGCTTTTATTCATGTTATTTGCTTAATATATAATATAAGCTGTTGCATAACTAAGAATATGCAGTGCTAAATGCTATAGTAGAATATAAGCTGTTACTCTTGTACCCAAGAGGCTGTAGCATACAAAGGCCTCCATCATACAGATAGAGCAGACATCCCCTGTATTTGTTTGCTGAAATGCATAAATGTGTTGCTGTCATTTTAGTTTTCTTTTTAGTACCTGTATCACAAATTCATAAAATATTGATAAAGGAAAGTCATGTCAAATGTGTATAACTGCCCACTACAATGATGATTATATTGACTCTCTTCTCCTCTTCCTTTTCATCATCATCCTTTTTCTTCATTTTTTTTTTCCCTCTCCAATACCAAAAACTGATGGATCTGTATGTACTTTTTACACAGAATTCATATATTTTTAGAATTCACATAACAAAAGCTCTCACCCACTTCATTCATAAATATTGAAGGTGTACAGAACTGTGAATGGCAAGCTGGAACATGGAGAAAGAATCTTCAAGTTAAAAGTGTAAGTGTTAGTGTTTGAAGCAAGGAAGTGAACTAGAATAATGAAAAGAATTCTAATTGGTATTTACTAACCCAAGATGAAAGGAATGCAGAGAACAGTTAATGAATAGAATACACCAACTGATTGTATGTTCCCTTGAAAAAGGGAAGGTTCCACTAGAGGGCAAATCAGCCAATGTAGTGTCAATCTACAAAGGAGGAAAGGCTTAATTACAGACATGGCCTTGGCCTGTACATTAGACAAAATGTGTGGTAAAACAAAACAAAAAATGTAAAAAGCAGATTGATAAATCACATAGAGGAGAAAGGAATCTTGATTGACAATCAATTTGGATTCAGTAAAGGTAAATCATGTAACCAACCTTTGAAGTTTTTGTTCAAGAGTGGTCATTGTCTTCCATGAAATTGAAAGGTGGGCAGACTGGGTATACCTGGACCTGGAAAAGACTTTTATCAAGGTGCCACACAAAAGGTTAATATTTATCTATATAGAGTGAGACCTCTCATTAACGGACGTTAATTAGCTGTGTTTTCGGTGTTTTTTGGTGCTGTTGTTTAGTGCGTGCAATCACTATGCCACCCAAAAAACACTCCAAATTAATGGATTATTCACATCAACGGACACCGTTACCCCCCTTCTACAGTAGTCCGTTAATGAGAGGTAGTACTGTGCCAATGTTTTTTCTCCCCTTACAAGGGAGGTACCCAAGTCAAAGGCATGTACCCACTCCCATCCACCACCCTTTCCTCCCCCACTTCATAGCTTCTCATAAATAACTGGTCATCCCTTCATGCCACCCACTGCCATGGGTCAGAAACAATGCAACATGACAGAGCACATCCACAACAGGGCCACTTCACTTAATTGGCAACCTCTCTCATCCCCGCCTGCAGAAAATGGAAAAGACAAGGAATTCCTTAGGGCTGCATCAAACAGCACCCAATAGGAGATGTATGCAAACAGTAGTGAAAGATGGGATGTTGGATTAGAGAGATGTGACTAGAAAGGGTACTTACTGAACTTTGTATTGGCACCAGTAACATTCTTAGTGTAAATCAATGATTCTATATATATATGTCATGGACTTCTTCCCCCTTATAAGAAAGGTAGCCATTCAAGACATGCACCCACTCCCACCTATTCCACTCGCATCCACCACCCTCGTTACCCTCTTATCTTAGATCCTCATAGAAGAAGGTTTATCCCTGTCTCCCACCCACTGCCCGAATAAGAAGCAATGACACAACATTCACAACAAGGATATCAATTATAATGATTATATGGTTTAATGTCACAACCCCCCCCCCCCCACATGAGAAGGCTAGGACAGTGCCCCATAGCATGGAATCTAATGAACCATACCCTTGGTTCAACTTCACTGGTGAAAGGATTCGAACCACCATCCCCTCAACCTTCACCACAAGTAATGATGCCCTAACCCATTCAGCCAGCAAGCTTCCTCATCAATGATAATTAATAATAATTGTTGCCTTGAATTTTATTAAGTGGAAAACCTGCAGCCCCACAGCAGCTAGCAATGATCTTTAGGGCTTCCTGCACATCTCTAGGAAGAAACTTTGGGCTCTTGTTTGTATAGTAATGGTGTAGGATGGTTTCTGTGTAATTGGCTGAAAATAGCAGGAAGAGGGGGACCAGTCACTGGTTCTCAGTGCTCTCTCTCTCTCTCTCCTTCCTCTCTCTCTCTCTCTTTTTTACATATTGAGGTGCACCCCTCACAGAGGAAACTACAGGGCTTTATGTAATAAAGTTGCATTCCAAGTTAAAGTTCTAAAAATCTTTGTCATCACATACATTTGATGTAGTCCTCATGTTTAATTTGTTCTAAAAAAAATCAGGTAACTATGTAATTACTTCATGTTAGGTACATGAGTCAGTGTAATGGACTAGAATCTATTTCCAGTGTGGAGTAGAACTACTGTCTTTTGATGAATCCATGAACAAGTCCCAGTCATTTGGTACAGTATACACTACATCATACTGCCATTTCTATATCAGACTATCTTCAAATTTATAGTCTCTGCTCTATAGTGCCATGAGCTCAATCACTTTGTTGTACAGTCTTTTCTCATTACATTCATCTGTAGATGCCTATTTTGCATGTCACTTTTCATCCCCCCTAGACATTTACTTGCTTCTCTTACTCTGTAATTACCCTCCACCTCAACACCTCCATTCCTTTATGCATGCAACTCCAAATACTGAAAGTTCTCTTTCCTCCAACCTTTCACCTTTTAAACTTGCCTCCACTATCACCCATTACACATATCATCATCTTACTTTTGCTCCCATAAACTTTCAGCTTCTTCTTAAACTTGTAAACTTTGCCACAAACTGCTTCAATCTGTCATCTGACTTAGCCTACAATCAGTGCCATCTACAATTAAGAACTGGCTCACCTCCTACTCCCCTCCACTCCTCACCTTCCATCTGATCTTCCTCTTGTACACTACCCACCTTCCAGCATCATTTTAGTAATACACACACTCCATCTCCCTTCCATCTATCTGCCTAACTACCCTGCCCAGCTCTGCTTCCACTCCTTTATTGCCTCCACAATATATTTCACTCCAGTCTGCTCTCTCACCCAACTTGGCCTCTTCCTGCCTCAGCATTATTTCCAATTCGGATATTTCCATTCTCCTCTGAGCACTCCTTAGCTTCGTCTCCATCACCATCATCAATTCCCAAGTCTAAAGTAACAAGCAGCATGATGTCCACATTATAATGTTAAGAGTGACAGGTACATAAACAATACATTCTGTAATAAACAGGTAATTAAGTAACCAACATCTCATTGAACACTGGTACATAACCAGCATTTCTTACCATAGCCATGAAATTTCAATTCCCATTTATGAAATGACAATTCCTTGCAAAAAAAAATTAGTAATGAAACAAATAATCCAAAGAAATATAAAACTAATAGGATGAATTTCATATTATATGCTCTCATATTTTGTCCTCAAAAAACAACATAGAGGACAGTTGTCCAGGCATCCCATATTGGAAATATATATGTAGTACTAGGGATTGTGCAATCCATCCATCTGTTTACATTGGAATGTGTACCAAGAAGCTGTCCAAATGTCTTTTATTTAATTTGTTTTATGGAGAAACCAAAGAGCACAATGCAACCCTGACAAAGAATTAATGGATAACACAAGTTTAGTGGTAACTAAGGATAGTTGAAGACTCAAACTTTTAGGAGCAAATTTCATTAAGGATGCCCCCCACCCCAACCTGAAAACCTCCAAGCTCTTCTCAGGTGGAAAAGACCCACCACTGATGGGGCTACCCGTCATGGTTACAGCGTCAAGTAGGGTGGCTTTGCAGAGTTACTGCTAGCACTGTAAAACTGTTCGTTCTGGTACTCATCGATCCTAGCCTATTCAAACTCCACTTTCGTTGCTATAATTTCGGCGCCTAAGAAATTTTATGAGGCTTGATATATATATAGGTATCAGCAGAGATGTCAGTATTTTCAGACTCGACAGAACGAAAAATAATAGTTTACACTGGCTCTGGCTTTGCTGTGGCCCATCTCCCAGGTCTCAGCAAGGTAAAGGGACAAGAAAAGAGTGTATGGTGGCCATAGTTTGGCATACGTCAGCTGGCAGAAGAACTGCTTCAACTTGAACCCAGGTGTCGACGGTTATATAAATGTTTACCCAACGACATAACTTAGGTCGGCATCTAACAAACGAGCGGAGCGACAAAATCAATTAACATACATATACCAAGGCTTTTTCGCTCTTACAAGGGAGGTAGCCAAAAAGAAAAAAGGCATAAAACCATTCCCACCCATTCCATCCCTAAATACACTCCACCTGTCCTCTTATCTTAGCACCTCCTGGATGATGGGTCATCCCTGCACCTTGTCCACTGCCCTGGGTCAGCGGCAGTGTCGAAAGACACAGCACATCCACAGCAAGGCCGCTTCATTATATCGGCGACCCCTCCTCTCCATCCCCCCATGTGGTGGGGGAAAAGAATACTGCCACCAAGTATTTCCACTTGGATCGTAGGAGACGAGGAAAACAGGACAGGGATTGGGACCAGGCATCCTTCATCCCATAGGGAACATTCCTAAAAAAAAATAATAATAATCAAAATAAGAAAAAAAAGACAGAATGGGGAAGTATTTTTTTTTCATTGGCCTTTTTCATATTATACTAATGTCTTAGAAGGATAGACTCTTGGTAAGACAGCGTGCTGTGGTCAGTTCCACCAATACATATTGTAGAGGGTGAGACTTGAACGGGATCTGTGTGTGATTCACCACCGACTTGGATCACGTACTAGACTCACTGTCATACTAATTACCGAGATCGGGGTCGATTTACCGAGATCTTTGATTATATTTATCTATATCTATAACATATATCATGATACGGTAAATTTCGTTGTAAAAGACTAATTATGAAGAAATCAAAGAACGAAACTAGTCCTTGTCAAGAACATCGAAATTATTCATTCAATTCCTTAAAAGTTTACCGCTTTATTCTAAATAAAATTCAGTAAATGAGAGAAGTACTTTAGAAAAATTCCGAGAGGCTCTATGCTGGAATTATGCTGCTTTATACATAAATCAACCTACATGTAAGTAGCATAATTCCACCGGTCTATCATCGCTCAGCATATTAATTATAACAGTATACATTTTAAACCTGCATTACATTTACCGAGATCTACTTACACTGTATCAGGTAAATAACTATCGAGATCATGAAGAATTACGGAGACGGGGGTCGATTTACCGAGATTCACTTTTGCATCAATACATTTACAGGTAGTACTTGCTTACCACTGGATAAATTCTCTATGACTTGCAAAAAAAAAACCTCGATACTGGTGAATTTGGCACCAAACAACACTGCCAAGTTCATTTTCTCCTCGGCAACATGCTTGCTACCCTGGTCGATTCCACGACATAAGCTCACAAGACAAAAGCTCACACGACATAAGCACACAAGACAAAAGTTAACCTCAATGGAAACAAATATAATTTTCTGCATTCAAAACCAAAGCTGTTAGGTTACTGTACAAATCATCCAGATCTTCATAATTCTTCAAGATCTCGGTAATCAGTATGACCCGTGGACTTGTGATCGACAGTTATCACTCCCGAATGAGAGCTCATATTATCTGGCCCGATATATGGGTAATGCTGTGACCACACACACGCGCACCTTGCCTACCAGAGCTGGGGTGCCGGCTCGTAATGCAGAGATGCTGAAATTTCCAGATCTGGACGAGGCTAACTTGTGTCTGTGTATGTGTGCGTGTCTTTCCGAATGTGTGTGCACGTACGAGCATCTGTGTAGCCTACAGGTCTATACATGTGATAGAGGGGGCGTCATGAAGATGAATAGAATATAGTCTGGCGGCAACCTGGACAAGAGGAAAGGTTTCAATAAGTTTGTCGACTTTCAATGATAATAACAGAGGTAATCCTAAGTCTTAACCCCTCGTGCTTCGTGCCAAGTGTTTAGGAACGCGCTACCTCAATTCCTGGGCACAAGGAAAAAAAATTACACATCAGTGACGACGGATTATAGAAGTAAATAATCCAGGCGGTGACTGTAAGTGAATCCGGTTAAGATTGAAAAGTTGAGACACAAAGACGTGATCCCATGAATAGTTTCATTCCTGTATAGTATAATTGGATAAATGCAGTTGAGTAACTCGTATCAAAGGTTGGGAGAGGCTGTTCAGCCGTGGAATGCGAATGGTCGACTACCTGTAATATTACGACAGAAACCGTAAATGGATGCCTGAATACAAGTACTTGGGTATGGTCATAGACGAGGCTTGATGGTACATGCAACACGCAAAAAAATTACGTAAATGTTTGCAGCTACTTCACTATCTCCGTATGCTAAGGCACATTAGTGTAAGGAATTTTATATCATTGCTGTACAAATCGCTGAGAGAATATATCGTATGTGTTTTTTGTTTTATTACTGAGTGGTATTATTCACAAGCAAGTAAAGATAAGGCAAAGTATGAAGATTGTAAAAACTGCACGTAAACTTGTTGCCATCATAACATTGAATGAGTTTGTATAACAAAAAGTTCACCGTGTCACAAGTGTATACGATCATGAAGGACGCTCGTCACCCACTTCATGAAGAGTATGAATTTCTGAGATTAAGACTTTATAACTTCCTCAGATAAGTACATCAAGATTTAAAAAAATATTCGTACCGAGAAGTATCAAACTGTATGCCTCTATTGTATGGTATTTTTCCTAATTATGTAATTACGAGTAAGGGTGGTTTTTATTCCACCGCTATTTTGGTCAGTGACTTATTTATTTTGAATATTTATTTTTCTTACCTTCTATATAATGACAAAAATACGATCCACCCAACAAATTTTATACTACTATCAATACAATGAATTCAGTGATACAATAAATTCCAATGGTATATTAACGCAACTTCTGTGGTAGCAATGAAAGAGAAACAAAGATTTTCTTGAATTAACAAATATTCTGTGGTAGCAGTAAACTGAGAAATAAGGCACATAGAAAGTCAAATTCCCATCAACATCGAATGAGGAGAGTGGGTTTCTTACGCTATTGTTCGCCGGTCATAATACATATATATATATATATATATATATATATATATATATATATATATATATATATATATATATATATATCATTTGTCACAAATTTTACATGGAATTGAATAGATACATCCTATTCCTCACCACTGATAATGGATCTGTCCAAACATCTTGTATGTATCTACTTATTCTAATCGAGTTACTCAAATTGGGTGTTTCTAGTGACTTATATTTCCGGTATTATGGGATTACCCGACTCTCCCATTTTTCCATGAAATGCGGAATTTTTTATGATAAACCAATTCAAAGTTCTGTCTTCACGGACTCGGATGAGTTGATACCATGGCATGGGTAGGGGCGTAAAAGGTGGTTTTGTTGCTAAGGGGAAGAAAGTTACGTTTGCAGGTAGGGAGAAAGGATGGAGGGGGTCAGGGTGACCAGACGTCCCGTATTATACGGGATCGTCCCGTATTTAAAGCATAAGTCCCGCGACCAGTATGGACCCTTCCCAGAACATGTTTTGTCCCGTATTTTCAAGATCTTAAACACTTCGCAAGAAAAGTTGAAAAAATTACATTTAACAGATATATTAATTCGAAAGCAACAATATCTGAGTATCTTACGAGTATATATATCAAGGTCTAATATATTCTTAGATCTTGATATATATGAGCACCGAGCGGATCTGGCAACACGGTATACAGTGGACACCCCTTTAAAGGTTGCGTTTACATCAAACGAGTCTGGACCGATTCTCGCCAAATGTTGTGGATTTGAATAGCTAAAAGAAGACTTTGTTTGCAGCATTCTAGATATCCCTAAACACACTTCAGCAATCTGCCTAACATTTCTAAAGGTTTAACTCATTTCATTTCATTATTCAGCTTCTCATTATATGACGCAAAAGTATTTTGACTTCTGAGAATTAAAAAAACGAAAGACTGTAACCGACGTCGTTTCTATCCAAACGAACTCACAGCTGTTGAGGAGAATCAGCCTTGACTCGCTCGGTGTAAACGCAGCCTAAAACAAGTGAAAAAAAAATGTACAAGTCAATGAGGCAGATCCTGGAGCTGCGAGCTTGTTTTGTACACTTCACATAGCCGGTACACATTGTCCATATACCTCTCCAATTTAGATGTCCCGTATTCCAGTTTTCAAAATCTGGTAACCTTGCCGGGGTGGGGTGGGGTGGGGTGGGGGTACGCCTTCTACATAACATCACGAAACAAAATACCATATAATTATATTTCCAGAAAAATCTCGCGGTATTACAAAACCAGGTGTTTATTATAATTAAACCATGTGTGATGCACCATTCGATCAATCTCTCACCCTTCCGTCAGTCCGAACGGTCCAACAATAGCTTCCTCTCTTCTAGTTCCCATTTTTGCATTTAAGTCCCTCATTACTATTGTCATTTCATGTGGTTTGGTCTGCCTCATTACTTAGTCTAGTTCCTCATAAAAATTCTCTATCCATCACTATACTCCCTGGTAGGTGCATATACAATTCAAATTCAATAAATTGCGAGCTATTTTTTACCAATAAAATCCTTTAGTTTACAGCATAACAACATGGCACACTCTTGGTGATTTCTTTGTCATCATCATAACCATTCTTTATTGGTTTTATTAGATTTACCTTCTGCCTTTGACACAATAGATCATGATCTCCTACTTAGTGACCTCTATTCCTTTGGAATTCGAGGTGAAGCATATTTGTTTATGCAGTCATACCTAACAGGACGCTTTCAACGTGTTGTCATTGGACAGTCTCCATCAGAACCAAAACTCTTGCAATTCGGTATACCCCAGGAGTCTATCCTCGGTCCATTACTTTTCATTTTATGCACAAGCAGTTTGGCAGACCTGTTAAACGCTCACAGTGTGCAGTATCACTTCTATTCGTAAAAGTAGGCAGTAATTCTTCTTTTATACATGTTGAATTAAATTTGACCGCAGCTTGGGCTAGAATCAACTTCTTGTTGATAGAATCAAGTTTTCTAATCAGAGATCTCGGCTCATCGGGGAGGCGGAATAGAATACTACCGTGCGACATTTCGCTCATCATTTAGCATTTTCAAGTACAAAATGTATTTGGTACAAGGCTGTTACAGTTTAAATACAACAAAGTGGTAATTAGGAGAGGTCACAATAAATGTGGGGGGGGGGGTTGTCCATGGGTGAACTCAGTGGGAATCTGTCCCTTGTGATTTTGGTGTTGCTTGTAATGTGGGCCTTATGTCTGGGGGCTGACTTGGTGATATTCTGTCAATTCTTCTTTTGGAATTGTATGTGGTGGTGAATGATTGTCCATGTAGAGTAGCCAGAACCAGTGGAGTAATTCCATTTTGTATATTCATAGTAGGAGCTTTCTCCTTATTGTAAAGGGCCTCTAGAATCTCCATCCGGTGGCTGTCATTGGCAGAATCTAGGATCCTCGTGTTGTCGACTAAGATCTCCCTGGACAAAAGAGTAGAGTGTATATCTGTAAATGGCAAGTGAGGCGTCGGGAAAGAGAAGTTGTCGTCATTTCTATATAGGAAGAAGGACGAAGCTTGCAGTCTTCGTGTGGGCAGATAATTTCGTACACGACTTTACTTCTTTTGAGGAGGTTTTGGGTACGGAAAGGGTTATTTTTTAGGATGAGATTAGAGGTTTTGATGTTTTTATAGAAAATACGGAGCTCCAACTTGTCCTCGGGGTCTATGGGACGGCTTCCACATTCAACCATTTCCCTCAATACTCTTTCATCAGTACGGTATGCTGTACTCATGAAAGATCTATAATGCAGAAGGATTGGGAGGCGTTTCTCAGGGCGGGGGTTGTGGCATCTCATATAAACGTCCATCTTTTGCATGATGATAGACTGGACGCCCTTGTTGGAAAAGCCATTATTCACTAGCTGCGGTCAAACTTATCACTTATATGCAGATGACACACAGATATACATTGAGATCAATGATGTAGCAGACATTAAGGACAAAAAATAGTAGCCCTTCTGCATGATATAAAAGTTTGGATGCTTACAAGAAAAATCAAGCTAGAGGAGAACAAGACAGACATTTCTCTTGTCAAAAATTGGTCTTAGAGTTTACATTGAGACTGAATTTGGTGTCCTGGATCCTGGAGACCTACGATTGTATTCCAGACTATCAGTAAAAAACCCGGGGATAACATTTGATTCCAGCCTGAATTTTAAACATCACATAAATAATCTAGTTAAAACTTGTAATTACTATATAAGGAATCTTTATGCTGTGAGGAAGTATATAAATAAATAAAGGTACTCTCATTGGACTTGTGCATTTTCTTATTGTCTCATGTTGACTATTGCAATTCTTTATTTTTGGGACTGCCCAACTACTTACTGAAGAAAATCCAAACCATTCTAAATAAGTGTGCCAAATTGATATTTTCACTTCCCCTAAGAACTCCAACCACACGTTACCTGATTGAATTGCACTGATCCTGTAACAGCCCGCATAGAGTTCAAAGTCTGCTTGTTAGTTTATAGGTCATAATGTTCAAGCAACCTAAGTATATTGTTGACATGGTATCCAGACCTGAAACTGAAACACAGATGTCTCTGCGGAACAGTGAAGACACTCTTAGACTTTATGAACCAAAGGCAGTAAACGAGAGCGCTTTTGCGGAGAGATCTTTTGCTTACGATGGTCCTTCCCTTTGCAACAAGCTGCCAGTTAGGGTAGAGTAGCAGTCAACACTTGCTAGTTTTAAGGCCCACCTTAATTTTTTTCTCAAGCATATACCACACAAAAGGTTTTAAATGAGGCATATAAAATATATTTTTAGTATGATCCAATATTCATTCTTATTGTAATGTGAGCGCTCGTGAATTCAACTGAAGAACTGGCGCTTAGTAATATAAAACACCAAAATATTATTATTATTATTATTATTATTATTATTATTATTATTATTATTATTGTTCCTTTCTCATTATTATTATTATTATTATTATTATTATTATTATTATTATTATTATTATTATTATTATTATTATTATTAGTAATAATTATCATTATTGTTCCTTTCTCATTATCATTATTATTATTATTATTATTATTATTATTATTATTATTATTATTATTATTATTATTATTATTATTATTATTATTATTAATAATAATAATAATAATAATAATAATAATAATAATAATCATTATTGTTCCTTTCTCATTATTTTCTCCAGTATACGACTTCACTTTCTCATCCTCACGTTCACCCTCCCCTATCCATCTCACTTCACTGACACCCATAGCATCTACTCTCAGTCGTTTAATTTCTTCGGTTCATCATATTTTCCTCTTGGTATATGGTATTCACATTCCACGTGGCTATTCTCAAATGTTTTGTCGTGCGAACAGTCTCTTGCTGATGGTCAAATGTCACCTGTCCTAGTGCATGACAGCAACTATTTGTGCATCACTCCCATTAACGCCGTTATTTATATTCTCTTGGCTAGCTAAATCCATGACTATTCCTGGGTATTACACAGTGAGGTCTCCATTTCCCCTCTGCAGTTTGATCGAGTTTACTCTCTAGCCATGTCTAAAAAAATCGAAACCTACAAGGTGGTTTGGGGTCTGAGTTTTCCTTCTCTTAAATCCCACTGCAAGTTAAGCCAAGAGCCGCAAGACATCCACTGTAAGCTTCATCGGGTATGTCCTCAGGGAGAAAGCGTCATCACCCACGATGAAATAGGGAACATCTTGTGTGTCATTGGGCAGGGGGTCAGGACGTGGCCAACCCGTGATGTTGTCGTTCTCAAGGCTTTCCTTCAGCTCAAACATGCCGTCTGATTATTGCTTTCACCCACGTCCTGACCCCCTGCCCAATGACACACAAGATGTCATTGGCGAAGCGGAGTTTTCTTCATGCTGGTCACCAGGCGCCCTGGCTGGAGGAGGCTGGACTTCTGGGCCGTCCATGGCTGAAGGAGGCTCTTCACGGTCGTCGCTGCCTGAAGGAGACTCGTCTTCGGGAGATTCCCTGGCTGGAGAAGGCTGGTCACAGGGTGGAGGTGGCTGGTCCCTGGGTGCAAGCTGGATGACTGCTTAGTTCTGGGGTGGGGCGGGCTCGTCCTCTGGAACTACAGTTGCACGCTGCTTCTTCATTTTCTTGATTGGCTTCTGAGTAGGGGCTGGGGTAAGAGCCGCAGTTGACGCAAGACCCAAAGGGCATCGCCCTCTTCTTGATGGTGGAGTTGTGGGACATCTCAGCTGGCTTCTTCTGGGGCATCTTGAGAGGTTGGGTGGACATCTTCCTCCTTCCAAGTTGGCTGGCGTACTGGAGAGAAACGGAGCGCCCGCCCTGTTTTAAACCTCCGCAATCCAAATGCCACACATGCGCAGTGCATCCGCAATATCCGGGATACATCCGCTCTACATCATCCATGCTTCCGCGACGCGTTCGCTATTCTTTCGCTTTGTTTGCAATGCATATGCAAAAAATACACTATTTTCCGCATTGTATCCGTTTTATACCCGCAATACATCCGGCCTGATATAACGGTATTTTTCACCCCCGGACGGCTTCCGCAATACTTTCCGCTTTTGTTCGCAATACATCAGCGACACATTCTCAATTCATATCCGCACAGTATTGCGGAAATAATCAATTTTTGCTGCGGATGATTGCGGACGGCTGGGACCCAGCAAAATTGGCATCCTCGATTCATTCGTATTTCATCCATAATTCTGTGGGACCGGGCCTTTAGGTTCAATTTGCAACATTTGAAACATTTGGCAGTAATGACAACCATACACATTGCACGATGGAATTAGTTATTTATCCTAGTAATAAACATGCATGAATATCGTTGAGGTTTGTTATATGTTATCATGTCACTAATATCATATGTAATAAATTCTGCGTGTTGACACATCAAAATTTGATAACTGGTTGTTGAAAGCCTTTAAGGGATATGTTATAATTGTTGCAGCCAGTGAAATATATAAATAATTGATGAAGGTGGGAAAAGAAGTCACGGGTCTAGTTCCGAGTTTCTGAGTTTATTCCTGGCCGGTTTCGCTCTATGCTTCTTCAGAGGAATGTGACTCTGGAGTGAAGCTGGCGGTATACATAGTCTGAGTAGGACCGCGTTCCCTCCTTGGAGTTGGGTTCCGTTTGGTTGTACAATGGTTTTTAATACAATGAACAATAGTTATAATACAGTATACAATAAATTTTTGTGATGTTATTATATAACAGCTCCGGTGTGTGTGGAATGTTGACCGAGGATGTAACAGTGAAAGTGAAGTGAGTGGTGTAAAAATGTGGGAATCCTAAAAAGTGCCATAAGATAACTTATACATACATACATATACCAAGGGTTTTTCCCCCTTCCAAGGGAGGTAGCCAAAAAGGGAAAGGCATAAAAACACTCCCACCCATTTCATCCCTAAATACACACCACACCCCTCCCACCCTCCCTCTCATCTGAGCACCTCCTGGATGACGGGTCATCCCTGCACCCTGCCCACCGCCCTGGGTCAGAAGCAGTGTCGCAAGACACAGTACATCCACAGCAAGGCCGCTTCATTTAATCGGCGACCCCCCCCTCTCCGTCCCCCTTTGCATATAAGGAGAGGACGGGGAGAAATCCCTTCGGGCTGCGTCAAAATTTACTCACACATACTACCCCACCCCCCACCCCCCGCCCATTCCTCCTCATGCAGTCACATCATCATCCATATACAACCATTCTCCACTCACCTCTGTCTTCCGTCCTCTCCCTTCCTTCCTCAACAGACATTCCCCTCTTCCCCAAAGCCCCCTTCACCCCATCCATCCACCTCATCCTAGGACGTCCCCTCATGTTCACTCCCTCCACATCTGCCTTCCATACCTCTTTTACTAGTCTTTCTTCACTCATTCTTTCCATGTGTCCAAACCATCCTAATATTCTTTCATCAACCCTATCTCCCAAATCCTTTTTCACCCCTGTTCTCCTCCTCACCTCCTCATTTCTCACTCTATCCAGCCTAGTAACCCCCACCATACTTCTCAGACACCTCATCTCAAACACATTCAAACTCCTTCTCTCTTCTTCTCTTATGTTCCATGTTTCTGCCCCATACAGTGCTGTTGGCACAATCACTCCTTCATACAGTCTTCTCTTCGCATCAATTCCCAAATGTCTATTCCTCATTACACTCTTTAATCCACCAAGGCATTTACTCGCTTCTCTCAATCTACATTCTACCTCCACCTTCACTCCACCTTTTCCTGCTACACTTGCACCCAAGTATCTAAAACTATCCACTTCCTCCAGTCGCTCTCCCTTAATGTTCACTTCCAGTCTACTGCCACTTTCACCCCTTGTACATCTCATCACCTTACTTTTACCCACATTTATCTTTAGCTTTCTTCTATCACATACTCTCCCAAACTCTGCCACCAGCTTCCTCAATCCCTCCTCTGACCCTGCCACAAGCGCAGTGTCGTCCGCAAACAACAACTGGCTCACCTCCCACTTTTCTCCATTTTCTTTAACCATCTCCAATCCCTGACTCACTACCCTAGCATTCACCTCTCGCACCACCCCATCCATGTATAAGTTGAACAGCCAGGGCGACATAACGCATCCTTGACGAAGCCCCACCTTTACTTCAAACCACTCACTCTCTCCATTTCTAATCCTAACACATGCTCTACTACTCTCATAAAAACTCTTGACAGCTCCCAAAAGCTTTCCTCCTATCCCATAAATCTGCATAACCTCCCACAGTGCCTTTCTGTCTACCCTATCATAAGCCTTTTCCAGATCCATAAAAGCCCAAAAAACATCCTTCCCCTTTCCTATAGCTTTCTCACATATCTGTCTTACC
>NC_134793.1:4549729-4604729 GCF_046742065.1 Oratosquilla oratoria
AATAGACAAATGAAAGATGTAACTTAAGAATGTAGTGAATGAGTTGTATCTATTTGAAGAATTTGTAAGTCAGAGGACCACAATGGGAATGAGTTTCAAATGCTTTTTGTTATCATTGCAATTTAATAAATTGTATTTTTATATCTGTATTAGATTGCAAAATAAAAACATGGGGGATAGAAATCAAACATTGAATGTTTACCAATGGCAATGCCAAGAGCTAATTTCATAGAATTCTTAATGGTTTAAAATGCACCACTTGCTTTAAAGTTCTTATTTAGTTGCAATATATCAGATAATCAGTACTTTGGTCCAGAACCCTTAATTCCTAACACCCTTTTTAGTTGATAAAACATTTCATGCTGATACCATTTATCACAGTTGTAAGCTGGATGGATATGATAAGAAGGATCATGTTTATGTTTGGGTCGTGTTGTCTATTTTTAATGGATTATATCAGTTTGTCCAAGGGCCTAAATTTTCCTAATTATAAGGTAGGTGTATAATTGAAGCGCACACCCACATAATTATGTACTATGAAAATATGGTGGTACTGTTATGGATGAGTGGCTGGATTGAAACTCTTAACACAACTTCAAGACCATAGTACTATTTGAAGTTGCTGTGTGCAAATCCATGCCATCCACAAGCTAGACCTCCTGTAAGTTGGTCAATTGGTTGCCCTTGGTTTTGTTTCACTACAAGATTTATTGAGCTGGTTGTAGCACTGAGATCCTTGAAATTACATGGATTTGTGGGAAAACTGACCAGATATATAAAAATTTTGGTGGATGCATGTCATGGCATCAACACCAAATTAAGAATAATTCAATCATATGATATAAAACTGCTGCACTGATAAAGTCTTGTTATTTTTTATGCTCATTGATGCTGGAGCCTCATAGAAGAAAGTCTTTTCATTGCAGGATTAGTGTTGGAGCCAGGCAAGCGCTATGCTAAGACAGTTGACAATGCATTCCACATTTCGGCAGCAGTCTTGGATACAGAAAATTGTGATGATAAAATTGTGAGGGTAAGTATGTGACACTTCAAATATTGTTTAGATTATTGCGTTTGATCAGTATCCTTAGACTGACTTGTTTTGATTACTGTTAGATTTTTTCTGTTATGCTCATGGCACTGTATTGAGGAAGGACTTTGAATTTGAAGGAGTCAAAAAGGAAGAGTCCAAATATGTGCAAGAAATATGGTAGGGGTTGCAACAATGGGTAGAATGATAAATGTGGAAGAGGTTGAGAGTTGGCAGATGGATGGATTAAAGAGTGCTAGGATAAGTTTGGGCATATGTTAAGCATAAGTAAAAAAAGAAAAAAAAAAGATTAGCAAGAATGTGGAAAGTGGAAGTGGATGCAATGAACTTAAGGGAGAGACTGAGAATGAGGTGTACAGGCAGGTGAAGGGGGCATTGGATGCAAAAGAAACGTGTCAAACGGAAGGGAGAGGGAAAAAGATGCAGCTGGAGAGTGGTCATAACTGGATGAGAATTATGTAGCCTGAAGGTATTTCTTCTTTGTATTTTTTGAGTAGGGGTGGGGAATGTTGCCATGTAATGAAGCAGTGGGGATCAAGAAACTAGTTTTAGCTGTTGGTTCCTGCTGTAATGCCTCAGACTTGAGCAGGGTACAAGGATGATCCTTCATCCATGAGGTAACGGGAAGGACAGTGGATGGGTGTGAGGTTGTGTGTGTGATTCATCATGGACTTGTGATCAACACACACACACACCTGCCACCCACCTGGGAGTAAGATAGGTGCTTGCCTTGGCAGGTTACCTCCCATACAAGGGTGAAGAAGCCTGGTATATAGATACATAAGTTGCATTGTACAAAATAAAAGGTCCTTCCCTCTTTAAAAGAAGGGTGGCCAAATTAAAGCATAGAGCCACAACTAACAAAATTGAAAACTGTGGAGTTGCTCCCCTTCATGTATAGCATCAGTACACCACTTCATATGTACAAATTCACACATGATCAATGAACTTATAATACAAAGTCTCGTTTTATGCATGAAAGTCTCACAGCTATGTGAGTTGTGTGGTTATTTGTATACTAAATTGTGGTACTATATGTATGAAAATGTGAATTAAAGATAATATTCACTGTCACTTGTCCAGAATGCATTACACATAAAAATGAAAGGCCTGGTGTAATTGTATGAATGGCTTCTTAATCAGGACTTAAAAAATTATAGTTGGATGTGGTAATTCTCTTACAAAGTGAAACTTAATTTGAAACTTGATTTTCCAGGTTCTGGTGGAAGTAGACCAAACTGAGACGATGTTGTGTAACCTGAGCTTAAAACATGGGATTTTGCAAGTGCCTCTTGACTTGCAGTTCATTGAAGGTGATCGTATCGCCTTCTACACAAGTGGGGGTAAAGCAAGTGTGCATTTGTCAGGATACATTGTCCCTGAGGAAGATTTAGTAGACATGGAAGAAGGATGTGAAGAAGAGGATGAAGGGGAAACGTCGGAAGAAGAAAGCTTAGAAGGTATGTAATATACTGTTAAAATGATTGTTGCCGTAAGTGTCATCAACTAGAAACCCATAGCCCCATAGTAGCTGGCAACAGTCCTTAGGCCTTCCCATAGTTCTCTTTAGTAAGAAACTTTAATGTCTGCATTGTATTAGTGTGGGATTATGTCAGCTTGGTAGGGTGCAATGAACTGTTACCCCATCCTTTAGCATTGATAAAATAATTGGCCAGAATTTAACCGTATGCAAAAATGGTTAGGTATAAACTTGTATTGAGATGTTTGGGTTTCCTCTTTTCACTTGTCATCCTCACAGAATTTCAGATTTATATAGAGTTAAGGAGCCTTGCTGTGAATATACTGTGTGTGTGTATGTAATTTTTTATTTATTTTTTTTATCATCCAGAGATACCACAGATTGTTGCAGCTAATGGCATGAAGAGAAAGATAGAAGCTGAAGAAACATGTGAAAAGAAGAAGATTAAGGCTGAGAATGGTGTATTGAATGTGAGTGAGAAACCAGTTCCTGTGACAAAACAAGGAAAGACTAGCGAGGAGGCTCCAGTTAAACAGATCACTCCAGTCAGAGTGGAAGAGTTTGGTAAGTACAAATTACTTAGGTTGATGTGCATATCTAATTCAATGAAAATTGTTTATTTGAGTGTATATACTTTGGGGCAAATGTGGCGGGAAAGGGAGGAGTGGAGATAGAATGTAGATTGAGAGAACCAAGTAAATGCCCTGGGGGATTAAAAAGCAGAATGAGACAGACATTTGGGAATGGATACTAAGGGGAGATTGTATGAAGGAGTGATTGTGCTGACAGAACTGTATGGAGCAGAAACATGGAACATAAGAGAGGAAGATTTGAAATGTGTTTGAGATGAAACACCTGAGAAGTGAATATCTGGATTGTTTGGACACATGGAAAGAATGAGTGAAGAAAGATTGGTAAAAGGTGTGGAAGGCATACGTGGAGGGAGTGAACATGAGGGGGCGACCAAGGATAAGATGGATAGATAGGGTGAAAGAGCATTGGGAGAGGAGACTATCTGTTCAGGAAGGACAGAAGGTAGGGGTGAGTGGAGAATGGTTGTGTATAGATGATGCTGTGATGTATGGGAGTGGGTGGGGGCTGGGGATGTGAGGGAGTATTTGTGAATGATGTTTTGACACAGCCTGAAGGGATTTCTCCCATTCTTCTCTTTTTCTGTATGAGGGGAATGGAGAGGGGTGTTCCTGATTAAATGAAGCAGCCTTGCTGCAGATGTGCTGTGTCTTTCTACATTGCTTCTGACCCAGGACAGTGGGTGAGATGCAGGGATGACCAGTCATCCAGGAGGAGCCAAGAGGGAGAGAGAGGGATGGTGAATTAGAGTGGAGAATGTGAAGATAAAATGGGTGGAAATGGATTTATGCCTTTGACTTTGGTTACCTTCACTGTAGGGCTAAGGGGGAAAAGCCCTTGGTATATGTATGTTTATATGATTTAATGAATATGAAATTTTACCTTGCCCTTTTTATGTGGTACTTTGTCAAAAGCCTTTTGTAAGTATGTGTGTGTGTGTATTTGCCTAGTTGTATTTTACAGGACAGGAGCTATGCTCGTTGTGACCCGTTTTCGTATCTCTCCACATCCAATTTATTCTTGAACTCGTGTATAGTTCTGGCATTCACTGTTTCACTGTTTAATTTGTTCCAGACATTGATCACTCTGTGCGGGAAACTGTTCTTTTTCAGGTCTCTTCTGTAACTGTCCTTCTTTAGCTTCTTATCGTGTCCTCTTGTTTATCTCGTGTCCCATTTCAATAGGTCATCTCTATCGAGAACTTCCCTCCCTTTCATAATTCTGAAGATGGTAAACAGGTGTGTGTATGTGTGTGTGCATGCATGTGCACTCCCCTCAGTTTTTTCCAATCTATATTTGTGTGGAACATAAGAGAGGAAAAGTTTAAGTGTGTGAGATAAAATGTCTAATAAGTATGGTAGGGGTTACAAGGTTGTATAGAGTGAGAAACAAGGAGGAAAGTGGGGGGTGGAAATAGAGATGGGAGATAGGGTTGATGAAAGAGTATTGGGATGGTTTGGACACATGGGGAGAATGAGCGAAGATTAGTAAAAGAAGTGTGGAAGGCAGACGTAGATGGAGTAAACATGAGGGGGGTGACCGATGATGAGGTGGATGGATGGGGTAAAAGGGGTGTTGAGCAAGAGGGGAGATATCTGTTAAGGAAGGAAGGAAGGGAGAAGGCAGAAAATGGGGTTGAGTGGAAAATGGCTGTGTATGGATGATACCATGATGCATGGAGGGTAGTGGGTGAGGGATGGGGAGTTTGGAAGTTGTGTAAATATTTTGACACAGCCTGAAGGGATTTCTCCCCATCTTCAGGGCCACTGCATGAGGGAATGGAGGGGGGTGGGGGATCACTGATTAAATGAAGTGGCCTTGCTGTGGATGTGCTGTGTCTCACTGCATTGCTTCTGACCTAGGGCAATGGATGAGATGCAGGGATAACCTGTCATCCAGGAGGAGCAGAGATGAGAGGGAGGAGTGGTGAATGGGGATGAAATGGTTGGGAGTGGAATTATGTCTGTAGACTTTGGCTACCTTCCTTGTAAAGGTGAAAAAGCCCTTGGTATATGTATGATTTTCCCAATAGTAATGATGCCTCTTCAAAATGTACAAAATGCTTTGGTGCCTTTTTCTCCAAAAAGATGCCCTGCACAAGATACCATATGTATAACCAAAGTAATCATGTTTAATTATTTCTTTTGTAGACATGGACTCTGATGATGATGACAGTGATATGGAAGGAGAGGAGTTGGAAGAGGAGGAGGTAGAGGAAGAAGAAGGTGAAGAGGAAGGCGAAGAGGACGATGATGACGATGAAGATGATGATGACGACGACGATGACACTTCATCTGTTAGCAGCAAGGAGAATGAGGAAGTTGGAAATAAAAATACATCAATGCAAATACCAGGTATAGTATTTGACCTACATAGATAAATTGATTTATATAAGGGGGGAAACACCCTTGGTATATAGTTTTGCAATTTGATCATCTTGCAACAATCATCAGCTTAAAGTTAACGACTTTTCCAAGCTCCCAAGATTCTAATTTTATAATTGTTGTCTGTGTCTTTATCCAGTTGCGACAGAAACTCCTCAGAAAATGAAGAATCAAAACAAAGTAGAATCCCAGAAGACCCCAGGCAAACAAGTAAAGACTCCAGTTCAAGTAAAGGCTGCAGGTCCAGGTGTAAACACTCCAGGCAAACAAGCAAAAACAAATGAGAAGGCTCAGAATCAAGGGAAGACCCCAGGCAAAGAAGGTAAAACCCCAGGTAAGCAAAATCAGCAGGCCAAGGAAGGAGGAACCCCTGGGAAGGAAGGGAACGTCCAGGGCAAGGAAAGTAAAACTCCAGCTAAGGTGTTGCAGACACCTCCCAAGGAGGGAAAAACCCCAGGCAAGGAGGGAAAAACCCCAGGCAAGGAAGGGAAAACTCCAGGCAAGGAAGGGAAAACTCCAGGCAAGGAAGGAAAAACACCAGGCAAAGAAAAGAAGGCACAAAAGCAAGTAGTAAATGGGGTACGTGTAACATAATTTGTTGTGAAGCTTTTAGTACCAATCTTATTAGGAAACCTTTGGTATTGGGATATTGAACATAAGAGCAATACTTATTTTTTTCAGTCAGCATATTGAAGGATGAATGGCTTGGTAAGCTTGGAAGTTTGAGAAGAGTTGCTAAAACCTGAAAAAATACTTTATATATATTTCTTTGTATTCCAGACTCCTGCTAAAGATCTGGCCAAAGAAAAACAAAGCCCAAAAAAGGAAACTCCTCCTGGTTAGTAAAGTCAATAACGAGCCTAAATTATTTTTAGAATTGCTATAAATTTTGATAGAGTTATACTAGAAAGACCAACAGATATCAAGTGGTCTGCTCACTTGGCCCCAAAAACTCACCTTCACTTAGACCAGGCCTAAAATCCCAATCTGAGAAATTCTCTTTTCTACAGTGTGTTGTGTGTACTTATCTAACTGATAAATACTGGATAAGAGATCTGCATTTTGTCATTGGTAACCAGTGCTTTGATTCATGGGAGCAATGTAAGAATGTATATATTTAAAGTTTTACAAGAAGTGAATTTTATTTTGTTTTATGACCTCAGGGAATACTCAAGAGAAAGCAGGGCAAACTCCAGGCAAGTCACCAGGGAAGATGGTTAAGCCAGGTGGTGTTGTTTGCATTGAAAAGTCCACAGGTGCAGGGCAAGAAGCCAAAGCAGGCAAAATGGTGAGCAATGCAAATTTTCCACATATGTGGTGTTTAATACTTTGACACGCCAATGACCATATTATTGTCAACCAAAAAACTCCTGCAGGTATGCCAATGACTGCATTTACACCATAGTAATAAAAGATTTGCCAAAAATACTTATTATCTGATCATAATTGGATTTGTTTTAGAATGCACACCAATGTCTTGTCGTTCATTCTGGTTTTTTACTTGTATTTTTCTAATTGTGTCGTTCAGTTTGTTATAAAAATTTTGCAATAAAATTTTCTATTAAGATAAATGCATATTGGGTCTAATAGAATAATATGACCAATACTTTAAGAGAAATAAAATATAAAATTTGGATTTTTGAGTAATGTTTATAATTATTAATTATACCTGTTTAGGCCTTATTTCATTCAATTTTCTCTTACATGGTTTGCAAGTGTTTGGTCTATAATAATAACATACATATACCAAGGCTTTTTCCCCCTTACAAGGGAGGGAGCCAAAAAGGAAAAGGCATAAAATCATTCCCACCCATTCCATCCCTGAATACACTCCACACCCCTCCACCCTCCCTCTCATGTTAGCACCTCCTGGATGATGGGTCATCCCAACACCTTGTCCACTGCCCTGAACATACTCCACTCTGTCATTGACATGCCAAAGTATTAAGATTGGTTGCATGTATCTTGCAGGATCACCAAAACCAGGTGCCTATTGTTGGACCACAGTAATTTACTTGTATTTAATTGGATGGGGTGGTGCGAGAGGTGAATGCTAGGGTAGTGAGTCAGGGATTGGAGATGGTTAAAGAAAATGGAGAAAAGTGGGAGGTGAGCCAGCTGTTGTTTGCGGACGACACTGCGCTTGTGGCAGGGTCAGAGGAGGGATTGAGGAAGCTGGTGGCAGAGTTTGGGAGAGTATGTGATAGAAGAAAGCTAAAGATAAATGTGGGTAAATGTAAGGTGATGAGATGTACAAGGGGTGAAAGTGGCAGTAGACTGGAAGTGAACATTAAGGGAGAGCGACTGGAGGAAGTGGATAGTTTTAGATACTTGGGTGCAAGTGTAGCAGGAAAAGGTGGAGTGAAGGTGGAGGTAGAATGTAGATTGAGAGAAGCGAGTAAATGCCTTGGTGGTTTAAAGAGTGTAATGAGGAATAGACATTTGGGAATGGATGCGAAGAGGAGACTGTATGAAGGAGTGATTGTGCCAACAGCACTGTATGGGGCAGAAACGTGGAACATAAGAGAAGAAGAGAGAAGGAGTTTGAATGTGTTTGAGATGAGGTATCTGAGAAGTATGGTGGGGGTTACTAGGCTAGATAGAGTGAGAAATGAGGAGGTGAGGAGGAGAACAGGGGTGAAAAAGGATTTGGGAGGTAGGGTTGATGAAAGAATATTAGGATGGTTTGGACACATGGAAAGAATGAGTGAAGAAAGACTAGTAAAAGAGGTATGGAAGGCAGATGTGGAGGGAGTGAACATGAGGGGACGTCCTAGGATGAGGTGGATGGATGGGGTGAAGGGGGCTTTGGGGAAGAGGGGAATGTCTGTTGAGGAAGGAAGGGAGAGGACGGAAGACAGAGGTGAGTGGAGAATGGTTGTATATGGATGATGTTGTGACTGCATGAGGAGGAATGGGCGGGGAAGTGGGGGGTGGGGTAGTATGTGTGAGTAAATTTTGACGCAGCCCGAAGGGATTTCTCCCCGTCCTCGCCTTATATGCAAAGGGGGACGGAGAGGGGGGGTCGCCGATTAAATGAAGCGGCCTCGCTGTGGATGTACTGTGTCTTGCGACACTGCTTCTGACCCAGGGCGGTGGGCAGGGTGCAGGGATGACCCGTCATCCAGGAGGTGCTCAGATGAGAGGAAGGGTGGGAGGGGTGTGGAGTGTATTTAGGGATGAAATGGGTGGGAGTGTTTTTATGCCTTCCCCTTTTTGGCTACCTCCCTTGGAAGGGGGAAAAAGCCTTGGTATATGTATGTATTTACAGTAATATGTTTAATAGTTAAAGGAAAAGTTT
This sequence comes from Oratosquilla oratoria, assembly GCF_046742065.1. Lineage (NCBI taxonomy): Eukaryota > Metazoa > Arthropoda > Malacostraca > Stomatopoda > Squillidae > Oratosquilla > Oratosquilla oratoria. Next base: position 4,558,537 of record NC_134793.1, read on the forward strand.
ATCTGATGGATTAATATTTTGTATGAAATTCCAGGTGTCGGTTTATTATGAGGGCCGGTTGAAGAACAATAATAAGATGTTTGACAAGACCTGGGGAGGAGCACCCTTCCGGTTCAGACTTGGCTCAGGCGAGGTCATAAAGGGTTGGGATGTTGGTGTGTCAGGCATGAAGGTGGGAGGAGTAAGAGAAATTACATGCCCTCCACACATGGCGTAAGTACAAGTTCATGTTTCAATGAGTAACCATATTGAATTATACACATACATGCATATAATATATATATTTTCCACAGGGGGTTGGCCACATCAAAGTATACAACCACCTCATGCCCAAACCCGCCCAACATTCCTTGATCCATTCCCACTGTCTGCCTTGCCTATCTTTCACTATATTCATCCTCACAGTGCCCTATCAAATACCTCATTCCAATCATGCTCAGGTTCTTTTCTGCCTCATTTATATTCTAAGTCTCTAAACAATACAATTCTATGGGCATAACCACTCCCTCTTACAGTTTCTTTGTGTCCACCTTCAGACACCTGTTTCTCATAGCCTTCACTTCAGTAACAAATGTCTATCTTCTCTACTCGATTCAACTCCTCTGTTTGCTTTCTGTTCAATTTTTTCTAAGACCTTTCATTCTCTTCAAAATTCTTAGTCATACATATACATATGTGTAGCAAATGGCCCTTTTCCCATTATTAGAGGGCTTTCTAACCCCACATGAAATACATTACCAATGGCTTTACCCCCCTTACAAAGGAGGTAGCCAAAGTCAAAGGCATAAATCCACTCCCACCCATTTCAACCCCACATACTCTACTCCCATTCACCACCCCTCCCTCCCTCTTTTCTTGGCTCCTTGATGATGGTTGGTTCCTCTTGGATGGCAGGTCATCTCAGTATCTTGCCCATTGTCCTGGGTCAGAAACAAAGTAGCAAGACACAGCACATAACAGCAATGCTGCCTCATTTAATTGGTGACACCCACTCTTTGTCCCCTCGTGCAGAAAAATGAGAAGGGGAAAAATCCCTTCGGGCTGCATCAAAATATCATTCATGCATACTCCCCCCCCCTCCCCCACCCTCCTTTCCATTCATCATAACATCATCCATACACAACCATTCTCTACACGCCCCATCTGTCTTTTTCCTTCCTTCCCCAACAGACCTTCCCCTCTTTCTCAATGTCCCTTTTCCCCTATCCATCTATCTCATCCTTGGTTATGCCCCATGTTCACTCCATATCTGCCTTCCACACACCTTTTACTAATCTTTCTTCACTCATTCTCTCCATGTGTCCTAACCATCCCAATGCTCTTTCATCAGTCCTATCTCCCAACTCCCTTTCCACCCTAGCTCTCATCACCTTGCTTCTCACTATCCAGCCTCATGACCCCTATCATACATCACAGGCATTTCTTCTCAAACACATTTAAACTCTTCCTCTTATGTTCCATGTTTCTTCCCCATACAGTGCTGTCTGTATAATCACTCCATATAATCTCTTCTCAGCATCCATTCCCAAATGTTTATATCTCGTTATATTATTTAATCTACCAAGGCATTTACTTGCTTTTCTCAATCTGTATTCTACCTCCACCTCTATTCCTCCCTTACCTTCCACATTCCTTTGATTTTTAGGAATTTGCCCCTTGGGGCTACAGGGAGAAGGATGCCTAGTCCCTCTCCCCGTCCCTTTCTTCTCGCCTCTTACGATCCAAGTGGGAAAACTTGGTGGCAGAGTTTGGGAGAGTATGTGATAGAAGAAAGCTAAAGATAAATGTGGGTAAAAGTAAGGTGATGAGATGTACAAGGGGTGAAAGTGGCAGTAGACTGGAAGTGAACATTAAGGGAGAGCGACTGGAGGAAGTGGATAGTTTTAGATACTTGGGTGCAAGTGTAGCAGGAAAAGGTGGAGTGAAGGTGGAGGTAGAATGTAGATTGAGAGAAGCGAGTAAATGCCTTGGTGGATTAAAGAGTGTAATGAGGAATAGACATTTGGGAATGGATGCGAAGAGGAGACTGTATGAAGGAGTGATTGTGCCAACAGCACTGTATGGGGCAGAAACATGGAACATAAGAGAAGAAGAGAGAAGGAGTTTGAATGTGTTTGAGATGAGGTGTCTGAGAAGTATGGTGGGGGTTACTAGGCTAGATAGAGTGAGAAATGAGGAGGTGAGGAGGAGAACAGGGGTGAAAAAGGATTTGGGAGATAGGGTTGATGAAAGAATATTAGGATGGTTTGGACACCTGGAAAGAATGAGTGAAGAAAGACTAGTAAAAGAGGTATGGAAGGCAGATGTGGAGGGAGTGAACATGAGGGGACGTCCTAGGATGAGGTGGATGGATGGGGTGAAGGGGGCTTTGGGGAAGAGGGGAATGTCTGTTGAGGAAGGAAGGGAGAGGACGGAAGACAGAGGTGAGTGGAGAATGGTTGTATATGGATGATGTTGTGACTGCATGAGGAGGAATGGGCGGGGAAGTGGGGGGTGGGGTAGTATGTGTGAGTAAATTTTGACGCAGCCCGAAGGGATTTCTCCCCGTCCTCGCCTTATATGCAAAGGGGGACGGAGAGGGGGGTCGCCGATTAAATGAAGCGGCCTCGCTGTGGATGTACTGTGTCTTGCGACACTGCTTCTGACCCAGGGCGGTGGGCAGGGTGCAGGGATGACCCGTCATCCAGGAGGTGCTCAGATGAGAGGAAGGGTGGGAGGGGTGTGGAGTGTATTTAGGGATGAAATGGGTGGGAGTGTTTTTATGCCTTTCCCTTTTTGGCTACCTCCCTTGGAAGGGGGAAAAAGCCTTGGTATATGTATGTATGTATGTACCTTCCACATTCACACCCAAGTACCTAAAACTATCCACTTCCTCTGCCCATCTTCTTACTGCCTTCTCTTCCATTATCATCTCTATCTGCACCTTTTCTTCTATTTGACTCACCTCCTCTTCTTTCTCTTAATTTCCTTCCAAAACATCTTTTTATTATTTTCAAATTTTTGTCATATTCTTATCCCATTTCACATCTCTGCCTCTTTTATCTTGCACTTTACTTTTCTTTGTACCTCTCATGATTCTCTCATCGTATTTTGTAACCAATCTGTGGATGTTCATTCCTTCTCTTCCACAACCTTTTTGGCTTCATCACCCCAGTACTTGCTAACCTTCCTTGTATTTCCTCCCATCCTCCTTGTTCCACACACTGTCTTTGCACACTTTGTGACTCCCTCCTTGAAACATCCCCATTCCTCCTCCACTCCTAGGTCTACTCTATCATTCACTCACTCCCATTCTCTTCTCAGCTTCTTGTACTCCTTTTCATTCTCCATGTCACTCTCAATTTACCATCCAAAATTTCATCTCGTATTCCCCCTCTCTCCCCTCAGAACATGTACATCCAAAACTTCCTATTCTCCGCCTGGTTACCACTACATAGTCCATTAAAGCCCTATCTACCACCCTTCCATCCACCATCCTCTCCCATGTGTATATATGCTTGACGGTCTTCCTAAACAATAATAAATACTATTTGCTATCATCAGCTGTTTCTAGACACATCACCATTATCTCTACTACAATTTTTTCCTGGAACCACTTCCCAACCGCTCCATCAAATGGTTTGTCTCCTGCCCTAGCATTAAGATCTCCCAATACCACTACATTGACATTTCTCCCTAAACCCTCTTTGCACTTGTTTAATTCTGCATAAAACCTCCCTTTGGTCTACACTCTTCTACCAGCCCCATATTCACTAGCAAAAACCCACATCTCCCTACCCAGTTTCACCTTCATCCACATTAACCTTGAAGAATGTACACATATCTAATGGTTTTTACCTCCCTTACTAGGGAAGTGGTCAAAGTCCCCATTTCATCCCCACCCATGCCGCTCCCATCCACAACCCCTTTCTCCGTCTCATAGTGGCTCCTCATGGATGATGGGTCATCCTGCATCTTTCCCACCACCATGGGTCAGAGGCATTGTAGCAAAACCCAGTACATACACAGCAAGACCACTTCATTTAATTGGTGACCCCACCACACCCCACCCTGTCCCCACATGTAGAAAAATTAAAGATATTTTATATTATTATTATTATTAGTACATATACCAAGGCTTTTTCCCCCTTACAAGGGGGGTAGCCAAAAAGAAAAAGGCATAAAACCATTCCCACCCATTCCATCCCTGAATACACTCCACACCCCTCCACCCTCCCTCTTATCTTAGCATCTCCTGAATGACGGGTCATCCCTGCACCTTGTCCACTGCCCTGGGTCAGAAGCAGTGTCGCAAGACACAGCACATCCACAGCAAGGCCGCTTCATTAAATTGGCAACCCCCCCTCTCCGTCCCCCCATTGCATAAAATGAGAGGACGGGGAGAAATCCCTTCGGGCTGCGTCATATTTTGCTCACACATACTACCTCACCCCCCATTCACCCCTGTCCTCTCCTGTCCTTCCTCAACAGACATTCCCCTCTTCCCCAAAGCCCCCTTCACCCCATCCATCCACCTCATCCTAGGACGCCCCCTCATGTTCACTCCCTCCACATCTGCCTTCCACACCTCTTTTACTAGTCTTTCTTCACTCATTCTTTCCATGTGTCCAAACCATCCTAATATTCTTTCATCAACCCTATCTCCCAGCTCCCTTTCCACCCCCGTTCTCCTCCTCACCTCCTCTTTTCTCACTCTATCTAGCCTAGTAACCCCCATCATACTTCTCAGACACCTCATCTCAAACACATTCAAACTCCTTCTCTCTTCTTCTCTTATGTTCCATGTTTCTGCCCCATACAGTGCTGTTGGCACAATCACTCCTTCAAAGTCTCCTCTTAGCATCCATTCCCAAATGTCTATGCCTCATCACACTCTTTAATCCACCAAGGCATTTACTCGCTTCTCTCAATCTACATTCTACCTCCACTTTCACTCCACCTTTCCCTGCCACATTTGCACCCAAGTATCTAAAACTATCCACTTCCTCCAGTCGCTCTCCCTTAATGTTCACTTCCAGTCTACTGCCACTTTCACCCCTTGTACATCTCATCACCTTACTTTTACCCACATTTATCTTTAGCTTTCTTCTATCACATACTCTCCCAAACTCTGCCACCAACTTCCTCAATCCCTCCTCCGATCCTGCCACAAGCGCAGTGTCATCCGCAAACAAGTGGCTCACCTCCCACTTTTCTCCATTTTCTTTAACCATCTCCAATCCCTTGCCCACTACCCTTGCATTTACCTCTTCGCACCACCCCATCCATGTATAAGTTGAACAGCCAGGGTGACATAACGCATCCTTGACGAAGTCCCACCTTTACCTCGAACCACTCACTCTCTCCATTTCCAATCCTGACACAAGCTCTACTATTCTCATAACTCTTGACAGCTCCCAGAAGCTTTCCTCCTATCCTGTATATCTTCCTAACCTCCCACAGTGCCTTTCTGTCTACCCTATCATAAGCCTTTTCCAGATCCATAAAAGCCCAAAAAACATCCTTCCCCTTTCCTATAGCTTTCTCACATATTATTAGTGATCCGTTAAATTGCTTTGTTTCAGGTATGGGAAAAGAGGTGCCCCACCAGATATTCCACCAGGTGCAACACTTGTCTTCAAGGTTCAATTGAAAGGAATCCATTGATCTTGTTTTTTGCATTTGAAATAATTTTTTTATTTTTAAATGTACCTGTTTCTGCACTTGCCATGTGTGGATTGAGCTGTGTGTATGTGTAGGTGGTATGTGTGATGAGTGAAAATTGACCAGTTTTCTTGTTAATTGTTTTGTTAACTGGTTTCAAAAGTTGCAAGATTGTTCTCTATCCGAGCTGTAGTGTTTGTTCATGAATGTGGATATCCTTGCAATTGTGATGATGAACCAATGGATACTGGCTTCTTCACTCACACACTAAGGTTTATTGAGAGGTTTTGAGATGTGTTGTGAATACAGTGTTCAATAAAGAATATTTTTTAAAACTTGACTTTCAGTTTTTGTTGAGGTAATCAAAATTAGTGTATAGCCACTGATGCAAACCTTCCAGCACCTTGTATCTTTACTCCAGCTGTGGCAACAGTTTTGTTGCACTGGAAATATGAAGGGTCATTGCCTGTGCAGAAGTATTTACAGTATACTCGGGATGAGGTCGTTAAGAATGCCCACCACATGTCCCTTTGTCTTGATACATATAATATACATACAAAGGATTACAAAGGCGGAACATGCCGACAGGAGATCTTTTGATCCATATCTAGGTTGGATGCGAAAAAAAAAATCATAAGAATAAAACAATAAATAAAAACTATAATAATGTAAATAACAAATAAAATACATAAATAAATGCGTAGGTATACTTAAATAATAAACAAACAGGTGAATAGTAAATAATAATAAATTGACATATAACTAATAATAAATGAAAATCAGACAGACAAGTGATAAAGCAAAAACAAATAATATAAGATAAATTATAATCATTACAGCATCTTGAGTATTTATCTAAATGATTCTTAAAGCTTTGAACTGAACTACATTGCACTACCTGTGCAGGAAGTTTATTCCATTCATTAACTACACGGTTGGCAAAGTTGTTTCTACCTACTTCCAAATTGAATCTATTTCTGGACAGTTTGAGACCATTGTTTCTTGTCTGATTCTCATTCAATGTGAAAATTTTGTCACTTTTGATGTCAATTCCCTTTAGAATCTTAAAGACCTGTATCAAGTCACCACTGAGTCTACGCTTTTTTAGGGAAAACAGATTCATGTGTTCTAGTCGATTTTCGTATACATACACCAAAGCCTTTTTCCCCCTTACAAAGGAGGTAGCCAAAAAACAATGTTATAAAAACCACTCCCACTCTTTCCATCTCCATCTTGTTTCACTCCCATCCACTCTGTTCTCTCCCTCTTATTTCACCTTCTGTGAACATATGTAATATACCAAAGGCTTTTTACTTACAAGGGAGGTAGCTAGAAAACAGGCATAAAATCCACTCCCACACATTCCCTCACCACATACTCAACTCTTATCCACCCCCTTCCTCCCACTTAGCGTAAGAACATAACATAGGAATGGAGAAGACTGCAAGAAACCATAAGACCTACACTAGGCAGTTCCGTATCCATCACCACCTGTCATCCCCATCCATAAAGTTGTCTAATCATTTTAAAAGAACTGATAGTTTAAGCACTTACTACATGGTTATTAAGTCTATTCCATTCGTCGACCACCCTATTAATAAACCAATTATTACCTATTTCCTTCTTAAATATAAATTTGTCCAGTTTAAATCCATTACTGCCAGTCCTGCCCTGTTGTTTTAATATGATGACCTTGTTTGCATCACCCTTGTTAAAGCCTTTGATCCACTTGAATACCTCTATTAGATCACCCTGCACTGCATCTTTCCAGAGAGTGTAAGTCAAGGTGCCTAAGCCTTTGCTCCTACTGGATGACGGATCATCCCTGCATCTTGCCCACTGCCTTAATAGGCAACTAAAAAGTACATACATACATATACCAAGGCTTTTTCCCCCTTCAAGGGAGGTAGCCAAAAAGGGAAAGGCATAAAAACACTCCCACCCATTTCATCCCTAAATACACTCCACACCCCTCCCACCCTTCCTCTCATCTGAGCACCTCCTGGATGACGGGTCATCCCTGCACCCTGCCCACCGCCCTGGGTCGGAAGCAGTGTCGCAAGACACAGTACATCCACAGCAAGGCCGCTTCATTTAATCGGCGACCCCCCCTCTCCGTCCCCCTTTACATATAAGGCGAGGACGGGGAGAAATCCCTTCGGGCTGCGTCAAAATTTACTCACACATACTACCCCCCCCCCCCCGCCCATTCCTCCTCATGCAGTCACAACATCATCCATATACAACCATTCTCCACTCACCTCTGTCTTCCGTCCTCTCCCTTCCTTCCTCAACAGACATTCCCCTCTTCCCCAAAGCCCCCTTCACCCCATCCATCCACCTCATCCTAGGACGTCCCCTCATGTTCACTCCCTCCACATCTGCCTTCCATACCTCTTTTACTAGTCTTTCTTCACTCATTCTTTCCATGTGTCCAAACCATCCTAATATTCTTTCATCAACCCTATCTCCCAAATCCTTTTTCACCCCTGTTCTCCTCCTCACCTCCTCATTTCTCACTCTATCTAGCCTAGTAACCCCCACCATACTTCTCAGACACCTCATCTCAAACACATTCAAACTCCTTCTCTCTATTTCTCTTATGTTCCACGTTTCTGACCCATACAGTGCTGTTGGCACAATCACTCAAGTAGGGAAGAAAAGGTAAAAGGTACAGATGGAGAGTTGATAATGGAAGAGATGGCAGTGAGGGGAAGATGGGCAGAATATTTTAGTGAGTTGCTGAATGTGAAGGAGGATAGGGAAGGAAAGATAGCTGCAGTGGGAAATACGAAGAAAATGAGAGTGATGAGTGAGGAGAATGGAGGAGAAATAAGGAAGGATGAGGTGAAGGTAGTTGTAAAGATGATGAAAGCAGGTAAGGCACCTGGTCTGGATGGATGTCATGCAGAATGTCTGAAAAAGGGAGGTTCAGTGATGGTGGACTGGTTGGTGAGGTTATTTAATGTTTGCTGGAGAGAGGGTAGAGTACCGGAGGACTGGAGTAGTGCCTGTATAGTTCCTCTTTACAAGGGAAAAGGGGACAAGTGTGAACTAAAAAGTATTGGAAGTATAATGTCAACAACCATGCCTGAGAGATATGGTAACCAAAGCTGCTCCCAGGGATTGGTGCCACCTGCGTAAGAGCTGTGGTTGTCTGGCCCCCTGAATTCTTGGGGTTGGGGAGTAGTCCATGATGCAGATGCTGCCACACCAGGACACACCACAGACCATACAAAACAAAGCTCCAAAGACAATTACAGGCTGCTGCACTAACACAATACCCCAGACCATTTACACCATGAAACAGAAGTCCCGAAATTCGAAGATCACCTGACATGAGAGGCACACAGACACTTGCTGCAGCCTCCACAAACAGCATACCCATTACACTATATAGCAGAACACCCACACATGCCAAGATACATTAAAATTATACACAAATATTCTCTTCCTCCACAAACCCCATCCTCCAGAAGTACATCCATAATCACTCTGTTCCATCAAAAAATAAAGACAGTACATTGCTGCATGCCAGAGCCCCTGATATTCATCCCTCTGAATCCTCTCTTGCTCAAAACTACCACCTGGCCAGACTGCAGTGCAGCCACCATCCAGCCCTTGTAAGCTACCAGGAGATGCTGAATGACTGCATCACAACACTTCACTCTGTACTATACAACATGCTATGGAAGAGTTCATTGTACACAATCACACATGCCAACAACACAATATACACTATAAAATCCTCATTCCAGCTGTGGTGATCCTTAGTGAGGTGGGATCGCTTGGCCAGGCAGTCTGGGGAACAACAACAACCATGTCTGAAATAGGGTTAGATTTCCTACTATGAATCCCTTTTCAAAGTCTTACAGCAGCTCATCATTCTATCTCCTACCAAAGAAGAGAGAGAAAAGCTGTCTATGAGATTCGAAATCAGGTTGATGGGAGACCCATTGCTATTTTACTTCTGAGTGATGCTAAGAATGAGAGAGTGACAGACTGACAGCATATTCTGTCACTATCTCCCTAATTATACCAAGGGTTTCTTGGAAGGCAGTACAAGAAATCTTAAAAGACCCTGAGCCAGGCCAAGATTTTTCTCACAATTGAGGGTATAATGTCTAGTCTATACAACTACAGTAGGCCTACAACAATAATTAAGAGTAGTAATTGTGGTGTAATAAGTATAGAGATGTTTCTGTATGTAAATGAAAGTGTATGTTGGATTGGGGGAAGTAGAAACTGTTCTAGAGGGATGATAGATGTATGGCTTCTGTGGTGCCCTTCTTAGCTCTTGGGTCCTGGAAGAAAATACAGGCTGGTCCCCGGCTTGTAAAGCCCCTAGCAATAACCAGTATTTTAATCCTGACAAATGTATTGGAAACAATGATCCATAAGTCAAAAGTAAGACTTGCATGGTAATGTCCAGAACGATTTAGAGAATGTGACATATTAAGCTTGAAAATTTGTTAATGATGACAATAATAAAGGTTCAATATGATGATAACACTGGGGAACACTCATTTTGTTGCATTTAAAAAAAGACTTTTCTATAGTCAACTTGAGTGTGCTGATTTCAAATCTGAAGTCGGGTTTTGTCTGCAAGCTACAGATTTTATGCAATTTGACATTTTTATTTATTTTTTAAATTTTCGTTATTATAGGAAATTGCAATATCAGCCACAATTCTTTTGTTCACTTGAATCTTAAAACAGTATGAAAGCCATTTCTGTACATTTATTAAGGCAAAAGAAACAGAACATTAACAGAACATCTATCCCAAAGTTAGATTAGCATCCTTCAGAACATCACCACAGCTGATGGAAGCTTATCAATTTCTTTGTGTATTTTTTTAGGCAGGAATTTGCGTTTGTAACTTTTGCGTTTGTACATTTCATCTGGGCAATTTCGTTTAATGCTCCAGCAGTAGTCAGCCATCATACTTTTGTCCCAGCGCCCTTGGTAGCGTTCTTCCATGATCTTTAGGTCTTGGTGGAATCGTTCTCCTTGTTCGTCACTCACAGCCCCCAGGTTGTCAGGGAACTGATCAAGGTGGCTGTTCTTGATGCTCATGTTGCACGAGATCTTGTATGATATTTGGCATGCCTGCTTCAAGGGTGTCACGAGTCTACACAAATTATCCAATTGTGCTCATGATACTTTAATAAGTCCATGACCATTCTCATATCATCATAGTCATGCACTGAGTGACCGACAGGTACTGCTCCATAAACATTGCCATTATGTAAAAGAACACACTTTAGACTGCGTTTTGAACTGTCTAAAAAGAGTCTCCATTCAGCAGGACTATTGTAAGGTACACCCAGTTCTTTGAGAAGCCCTGGGATGTCATGGCAGTAAACAAACTGTCTGTCTTTTGAAAAGAAGGCCACAAAAAGCTGGTCACGCTTTCTGAAATATGATACTTTAACAGAGGGATCAACAAGATTTCTGCCTTGTAATCTTGATGCCAAAAGATCTGCTGCTTTCTTTGAAAGACCTAAATCCCGCACTAAATCATTCAGTTCAGCTCACTGTCACAACTGTCTTGCTGGCTTGTATCATGTCCAATGTCTTTATCGTCCAATGAAGGCAAGCCTTTGAAAACTGGAACAGGTACTTCTTCAGAGTGCGGAACAGGCCGAATAGCTGAGGGAATGTTCGGATACGTAATCTTATGTCGGTTTTTCTTCCCACAGTCCAGTCTCAAAGCATTTCCTCACAATTGTAAGTGATGATCACATTAATACATGTAATTCAGTCATGATCAGGATAACCATAGGTAACTTGGAATGATGCTCAGGTGTCATAATAGTGTGTAATGAGGTAATAAATAATAATAGCCATCATGGTATCACCAGAAGAAATTTGAGGTATGTTGTATACTTAAGCATCTGTGTTGTTTATTGGCCAGTTCCCTACATGGGTCACGGGTATTATATTCAGCTGAGGGGATCTTTTTCTTTTATCTGATTTCTATTTTTATTATGTCTTTAGTTTGATTATACCAATTTCTTTTCTTTAACGTTTTTATGTATTTTGTTACTATTTTTCTTCAATATTTGTTTTCTATTTTTCTTTTTTCTTTTATCTTCGTCGTTTATCTTTCTATAATTTTGATTTTGTTGAAGTATTTTTATCTTTATCTCTATATCTTTATTCTTATTACTTCTATGTTGCATTTATGTTTATGATTTATTCTTTCACTTTATTTAATGCTATTTTCATCTATTTTATTGATGGTACAATTAGTAATGATAGTAATTCATGTTCTGACTGAAGAATTTGTGATTTTTCTGTCTTGGAGCGTACCGACATGAGATGTAGGTATTTTCAGGGTGATTCCATGAATTGTGATTGGGAAAGCATCTGTTTCCATCTTGACACCAATAGCAATGGTTACTCTGGTAGTGTTCCTGAATACCTTGGGCATAGTAACTAGGGTAACTGTAGTAATAGGCGTTTGTTTGTTTTTTGTTTGTCGGTTTTGCTGCCACATTGTGTACCGTTAGTCTGGTGTTCTTTGACACCTGGCCTCGTCTGGTATGGTAGTTAGGGCGAGTACAATTGCACCAGTTGGCTTGGTATTGTCGATGAGTGTTGCCTTGGTAACGTGGTTGGTATTGCATTATTTGGTAATTGTTTTGGCTATTACGAGTGGTCCGGTTGTTTCTTGTAAGATCAGGCTTGTGGATTGGCTGTCCTCGTTGATTTGCCTTCCTGTGGGGCTTTCTTTGACAGGATTCAGCCATTTTTTTCTTCGCCTGTCTTTGGAGGAAAGAATTGGTCACCGGCTCCCCCTCGAACTCTTTCGTTACTTCAGCCAAAGCCATTTTGTATCTTCGAGATCGACGCTCCTTGTGGCTGAGCTTTTTCGTCTCCTCTTCCTCTGGACGCGAAGTTTGGTGTTTTTGTTCGCTCTGGAAGGAAAGAGCCAAAGGAGAAGAAACATCGATCTCACAAGCGACGATGTCGGGTTCTTTTAGTTCGCCGATCTCGCTTATCACGGCATCGGGAACTGCAGATTCCTGAAGGGTTGCTTTGTCACGAACTGGAGGTTCTTGAGTGGCCTCCAAGTCCGATGCCTGTGGCCTTGAGAAAGAAGTTCCTTCGGACGAGTCTTCGTGTGTGCCCAAAATGTTTTCACTTTCTTGAAGAATCTCCGCTTCACCCAGAAGGTTCTGCCCTTGTTTGGGTTCTTGGAGTTGTTTGCAGTCGTCCTTGGGCTCCTGTTGTTTGTTGTAGTCGATGGGAAGAGGGACTTCTAAGTCTACCGATGGCTTCTGGTCTTCGCTGGTCCCTCTTCCGCAGCAGGACAAAGCTCTCAAAGCTTCGCGGCACGTTTTGGAAACCGCCCGAAGAGCTTTGCCGAGGCCCTCGACGACACAGTTCTAGTAGTTGATCATTCCTCTGGACACTTCTTTTGTTTGGCGAAAATGGCGCATCCTCTTCAGACTGACAAACTGACAGGGTCAGTTTACGACAGGTGAGGCCATGAACATTTGCTTACATTAACAGTTACTGTAGGAATTGTGGTGGTGATCTATAAAAGAAATAGTGATTCTATTTCGTGTATATATGTATCCATGCATGTGTGTGTATACGCCCACGTGTGTACATATGTAATTAAGTATACAGTGTATGTGTATGTACGTAATCGGGTTTGAATGCTCCAAAGTATTATTCAAACCCTTCAGTTAGGGTTGTGTTTTTTACTGTAGCCTTTTGGAATATATATCTTGCTGGTTTTCTAAATGGCCATTGCTATTTTCTTAACAGCTCTATCTGTGGGCGGGAGCTGATGTACGTGAAAGATATCAAAATTCTTTACGATTCCATCTGTATCTTTTTGCCTTTTTAAGAACGTTTTCTTATGTTTAGGTTTTATTTTCCTTTCTGGTTCTATTGCGCGCTGGTTGGTAGTGATTAGCGTTGAGGGCTTGTGACGGCGCAGAACTAATGTCGAGCACTGTTCACATCTTGAAACCTATAGTAAAATGACAATAATAATGTTAACGATAATTATAGTAATAAGAATGATAATAGTAATGATAATATTAATAGTGAAAATACTAATGCGAATATTAATGATATATTAATCTGTCTATATATCAAAGGCAGTGTTTACTACGTAGTTACTAAGTCTATTCCATTCTTTGACCACTCTATTAGTAAACCAGCTATGAGAAATGAGGAAGGGAGTGGGGTTGGAAAGTGGAGTGACAGATGAAAGAATATTGGGATGGTTTGCGTACACGGAAATAATGAAGAAAGACTAGCAAATAGAGTGAAAAGGGGAATGTCTGTTGAGCAGGGAGGGGAGTAGGCAAGAGAGGTGTGAGTAATATGTAATAAAAGTATACAGAGTAAAAAAAATAAACGGTTTAAATGTCATTACCCACAGACAGTAACGACACAAAATAGGCCTGGCCACATGTTCCAACTGCTCCAGATGCAACCGCCACACAGAACACTTCATGCTACTATGCTCCACAAAATCACCAGACGACACGATGTTTCTCCTCTTAATGACTTATACTCCCGACCTAGAGGTCGTAGCTCTTCTACAAGAGAGATCAGAGCAACAGACTGATTGATACTCCAACACTGAAAGTGACCCTCAGTCATCCATAACTCCCAATACACCTGATTGTAGGTTATTTAAGATATGAAGTAGATAAATGATATCCACACCCCATTGTTGCTTCTGCCACCGGTTTGGACGCGCTGGACAACCCCATGCTCAAATCCAACTCAACTCCGATCAAGATCAGAGTGCAGTATACCAGTCTGAAAGGGAAGTCTTCTATGTCAAGCTCGAAAAGTTTTAGCTTCCGAAAAAAAAAAAAAAAAAAATGTACGAGCCAGGAAGATTGGACAAAAAATTACAAACATGAAAGCTAGAATCCGAAGACCAATTATTATTATTATTATTATTATTGATATCAGTTATAATTATCATTATTATAATCGTTATTATCATTACCATCATCATCATATTATTAATACTTATTCTTAATAATTTCATTATCATTATTATTTTAAGTAATGCTCCGATAGGTTTCTATTCCTGCGATGGTAGATTTCTTGAGTCTGTAGTGTTCTGTAGCCAACACGTGTAATTACCCCTTCAGGACCCGTGATCGCAGAGTACGGAATAAACTATAGTCACCCCTTCCAACATGATTTCGACTAATTTTAATTAATATAAATAACAATATTCATTATACCAACTTAATTCATTGTGTAAATAAAATAAAACATATCCCTCTGCATCCTATAAAAAGGATATTTATGCATTGTAAATATATTTTGAATAATTGTATACTAAAGACCAAGAATCCAGAATTTCGCCACCATTATTGTAAATACCGTCATCGCCATTTCCAATAAACTGATTCGTTAAGGAATTAACTATAAATACCCTAACCTACTTCAGGAAGAGTAACAAGCCGTTTGCACCGAACACGACAGTATTTTGCTAGGGTGCCTAAGGGTAAATAAATCGCGGTGATCATTTTGATCTTACGGGTGCCTTCCGGTAAGGACATACCTGCCATCGGCGCAGTGTGTGGATACATTCATTCCAAATGTGCCCAAAGGGAAACATATCACGGAAAACTAAATGGTGTGTTCTGACTCTCCACTATGAAAAATTTCCCATACCTTGTCCCTACGACTCGTTTCAGGCTGACCGTTTCTAACTAGGACGATTGTAGTAACCACTACAAGTCTAAAGGTCGGCGGCGACGATACCCGCTTAAATGGTGAACTAATGTTGCTACATTTCTTACGATCCTCAGGAAAATGTACAAACACCATTTGTGCAACATCATCGTCCAGATGCGATGTGAATATACAATACACTGATTTTCCAATAGCTGATTGCAATTTTTAACCGATTTTTGTTGAAGGTCTTGAGGGGGGGCGGGGTTGCAGCTGATTAGTATTTTAGGTAGTTTACTATGCATATACACATATTCCCAGGCCGGGTTCACACGAGTAACTTTTTGTGGTCAGCGGCCGCGAGAAAATCGCCATGATATATATATATATATATATATTTATATTTTTTTATATATATATACACATATATATTTATATATATGTACACACACACACACACACACACACACACACACACACACACACACATATATATATATATATATATATACATATATATGTATATATATATATATATATGTATATATATGTGTGTGTGTATATATGTATATATGCATATATATATATATATATACACACATATGTATATATATGTGTGTGTGTGTGTATATATATGGTAAATAGGATTATGATAGGAAGAGTTAAGGATGTACATGTGCTAAGGGGAGAGGGTGGGGGCATATCAGATTTTTTTTTTATGGAAGTTAAGTTGAGAGTGGAGGATAGATAGAGAATGAGGAAAGGGACAAAAGGTAGGGAGGTTCTTAGAGTGAATTCCTTGAATGAAAAGAAAAAGGAGAAGGAGTACGTAAAGAAGCTGAAGGAGGAGTGGGAGGGAGTAAAGGATAGAGTAGAGCTGGGTGTGGAGGAGGAATGGGGATGGTTCAAGGAGGGAGTCATAAAATGTGTAAGGATGGTGTGTGGAATAAGAAGGACAGGGGGAAATAGAAGAAAGGGTAGTGAATGGTGGGATGAGGAAACAAAGGTTGTAGAAGAGAAGAAGCGAGCTTTCACAGATTGGTTACAAAATTGGACTAGGGAGTCATATGAGAGGTACAAAGAAAAGAAAAGAGAAGTAAAGGTAAAGGAGGCAAAGAGGAGAGCAGATGTGAAATGGGGTAAGAGTCTGACAAAAAAATTGAAAGTAATAAAATATTTGGAAAGAAATTAAGAGAGGAAGAGGAGGCGAATCAAGTAGAGAAGAAAGGGTAAAAGGTGCAGATGGAGAGATGATAATGGAAGAGAAGGCAGTAAGGGGAGGATGGGCAGAAAATTTTAGGGAGTTACTAAATGTGAAGGAGGATAGGGAAGGAAAGATAGCTGCAGTGGGAAATGCGAAGAAAATGAGAGTGATGAGTGAGGAGAAATAAGGAAGGATGAATTGAATGCAGTTGTTAAGATGATGAAAGCAGGTAAGGCACCTGGTCTGGATGGATGTCATGCAGAATGTCTGAAAAAGGGAGGTACAGTGATGGTGGACTGGTTGGTGAGGTTATTTAATGTTTGCTGGAGAGAGGGTAGAGTACCGGAAGACCGGAGCAGTGCCTGTATAGTTCCTCTTTACAAGGGAAAAGGGGACAAGTGTGAATGTAGTAGTTTCAGAGGGATCAGCTTGTTAAGTGTAGTTGGGAAGGCTTATGGGAGGATCTTGATTGAGAGGATTAGGAGAGGAACAGAAGGAGTAATTGGTGAGGAACAGTGTGGATTTAGGACAGGTAGAGGTTGTGTGGATCAGATTTTTGTGGTAAGACAGATATGTGAGAAAGCTATAGGAAAGGGGAAGGATGTTTTTTGGGCTTTTATGGATCTGGAAAAGGCTTATTATAGGGTAGACAGGAAGGCACTGTGGGAGATTATGCAGATATACGGAATAGGAGGAAAGCTTCTGGGAGCTGTCAAGGGTATTTGTGAGAGTATTAGAGCTTGTGTCAGTATTGGAAATGGAGAGAGTGAGTGGTTCGAGGTAAAGGTGGGACTTCGTCAAGGATGCGTTATGTCACCCTGGCTGTTCAACTTATACATGGATGGGGTGGTGCGAGAGGTAAATGCAAGGGTGGATTGGAGATGGTTAAAGAAAATGGAGAAAAGTGGGAGGTGAGCCAGCTGTTGTTTCCGGACGACACTGCGCTTGTGGCAGGATCGGAGGAGGGATTGAGGAAGTTGGTGACAGAGTTTGGGAGAGTATGTGATAGAAGAAAGCTAAAGATAAATGTGGGTAAAAGTAAGTTGATGAGATGTACAAGGGGTGAAAGTGGCAGTAGACTGGAAGTGAGCATTAAGGGAGAGCGACTGGAGGGAGTGGATAGTTTTAGATACTTGGGTGCAAATGTGGCAGGGAAAGGTGGAGTGAAAGTGGAGGTAGAATGTAGATTGAGAGAAACGAGTAAATGCCTTGGTGGATTAAAGAGTGTGATGAGGAATAGACATTTGGGAATGGATGCTAAGAGGAGACTGTATGAAGGAGTGATTGTGCCAACAGCACTGTATGGAGCAGAAACATAGAGAAGAAGAGAGAAGGAGTTTGAATGTGTTTGAGATGAGGTGTCTGAGAAGTATGGTGGGGGTTACTAGGCTGGATAGAGTGAGAAATGAGGAGGTGAGGAGGAGAACAGGGGTGGAAAAGGAGCTGGGAGATAGGGTTGATGAAAGAATATTAGGATGGTTTGGACACATGGAAAGAATGAGTGAAGAAAGACTAATAAAAGAGGTATGGAAGGCAGATGTGGAGGGAGTGAACATGAGGGGGCGTCCTAGGATGAGGTGGATGGATGGGGTGAAGGGGGCTTTGGGGAAGAGGGGAATGTCTGTTGAGGAAGGACGGGAGAGGACAGAAGACAGGGGTGAATGGAGAATGGTTGTATATGGATGATGTTGTGATTGCATGAGGTGGAATGGGTTGGGGGATGGGGGGTGAGGTAGTATGTGTGAGCAAATTTTGACGCAGCCCGAAGGGATTTCTCCCCGTCCTCTCCTTTTATGCAATGGGGGGACGGAGAGGGGGGGGTCGCCGATTTAATAAAGCGGCCTTGCTGTGGATGTGCTGTGTCTTGCGACACTGCTTCTGGCCCAGGGCAGTGGACAGGGTGCAGGGATGACCCGTCATCTAGGAGGTGCTAAGATGGGAGGGAGGGCGGAGGGGTGTGGAGTGTTTTCAGGGATGGAATGGGTGGGAATGACTTTATGCCTTTTCCTTTTTGGCTACCTCCCTAGTAAGGAGGAAAAATCCTTGGTATATGTATATATATTATTTAATCTACCAAGGCATTTACTTACAAAGGATTACAAAGGCGGAGCATGCCGACAGGAGACCTTTTGATCCATATCTAGGTCGGATGAAAAAAAAAAAAAAATCATATTAATAATAAAACAATAAATAAAAACTATAATAATGTAAATCACAAATAAAATCCATAAATAAATGCATAGATATAGTTAAAATAATAAACATGTAAATAGTAAATAATAAATTAACATATAACTAATGATAAATGAAAATCAGACAGACAAATGATAACAAAACAAAAACAAATAATATAAGATAAATCATAATCATTACAGCATCTTAAGTATTTATCTAAATGATTCTTAAAGCTTCGAACTGAACTACATTGCACTACCTGTGCAGGAAGTTTATTCCATTCATTAACTACACGGTTGGCAAAGTTGTTTCTACCTACTTCCAAATTGAATCTATTTCCGGACAGTTTGAGACCATTGTTTCTTGTCTGATTCTCATTCAATGTGAAAATTTTGTCACTTTTGATGTTGTCAATTCCCTTTAAAATCTTAAAGACCTGTATCAAGTCACCACTGAGTCTACGCTTTTTTTAGGGAAAACAGATTCATGTGCTTAAGTCGATTTTCGTATGATTTATTTTTGATATTTGGAATCAGTTTTGTGGGTCGCCGTTGTACTTTTTCCAGTCTGTCAATATCTTGAATGAGATTCGGTGACCATACGGAAACAGCATATTCCAAATGTGGACGAACTAACGATTTATATAGCTTGTTAATGAGTGATGGACTTTTGAAATCAAAAGATCGCGCAATCAGTCCCAGAATCTTGTTTGCTTTCTCAGAGGCTGAAATACATTGCTTGGATGATTTGAGGTCGTTACTGATAATTACACCGAGATCTTTTTCACTATCCACTTTTGTTAACGAATTTCCAAATAACTTGTAATCGTACTTACTGTTATTTTTACCTATGTGCATTACCTTGCATTTACTTGTGTTAAATTTCATTAGCCACTTTTCAGACCATTGCTGTAATTGATCTAAATCTTCTTGAATATCTAATTGGTTTGAGTGATCATTTGCCATTCCGCACAGTTTTGTATCATCAGCAAATTTGTAAACAGTAGATTTTAGTCCATGGTCTATATCATTTATATATACTATGAATAGAAGTGGCCCAAGAACGGAACCCTGAGGAACTCCACTTGCAACACTTTTCCATCCAGAAGTTTTTCCATTTAAAACAACTCTCTGTTTTCGACCATTCAACCAATTACTAGTCCAACCTAATAGGCTACCACTTATTCCATGCAAAGCTAATTTAGTAAGTAGTCTTTCGTGTAGGACGGTATCAAAAGCTTTTGCAAAGTCTAGATATATTAAATCTATATTGTTTCTTTTGTCATAATTCGAGATAACTGTGTTGTAGAATTCGAGTAAGTTAGTCACGCAAGAACGTTTCCGTCTGAAACCATGCTGGCTATCATTTATCAAACGGTTACTTTCTAAACGATGTTCGATAGCATCTCTGATAATAGTTTTCATTATTTTTCCTACGATTAAAGTCAAACTTATAGGCATATAGTTATTTGGTTTCTTTTTGTCACCTTTTTTGAATATGGGAGTAACGTTAGCTAGCTTCCATTCTCTTGGGACATTCTCTCAATCTGTATTCTACCTCTACCCCTATTCCTCCCTTACCTTCCACATTCACACCCAAGCACTTCTCTCCTTTAATACTCTTCCAGTTTGCTGCTATCCTCCCCCCTTGTACATCTCATCTCCTTAACTTCCTTCTCCAATCCCCAACCCATTACCCTTGTGTGTACCTCTCACACCACCCCATCTGTGTATAAATTGAACACCCAGGACAACATAACACATACCTGTCAAAGTCCCACCATTACCTCAAACCACTCTCTCCATTTCTAATTGTAACACTGGCTCTACTACTCTGGTAAAAACCCTTGACTGCTCTTAACAGCTGCCCTCCTATCCCATATATCTGCAGTACCTCCCACAGTGCCTTCCTGTCTACCATAGCATAAGCCTTTTTCAATTCCATAAAGGCTAAAAAAAAAAATCCATACCTTTTCCTACAGCTTTCTCACATATCTGCCCTACCACAAAAATCTGATCCACACAATCCCTACCTGTCCTAAACCCACATTGTTCCTCACCAATTACTCCCTCTGTTCCTCTCCTAATCCTCTCAGTCAAAATTCTCCCTTAACCCTTCCCAACTGCACACACCAAACTGATCCCTCTGAAACTACTACACTCACACTTTTCCTCTTTTCCCCTGTAAAGCAGAACTATAAATGCACTCCTCCAGTCCTCTGGTACTCTACCCTCTTTTAGACAAACATTAAACAGCCTCACCAGCCAGTCTACCATCACTGTACCTCCCTTTTTTAGACACTCCACATGACATCCATCTTACCCAGGTGCCTCACCTGCTCTAATCATTTTAATAACTGCTTTCACCTCATCTTTCCTTATTTCGCCTCCATTTCCCTCATTCATCACTCATTTTCTTAGCACTTCCCACTGCAACTACCTATCCCTCCCTAACCTCCTTCACATTTAGGAACTCCCTAAGTACTCTGCCCATCTTCTTACTGCCTTCTCTTCCATTATCATCTCTATCTGCACCTTTTTTCCTTTTCTTCTATTTGACTCACCTCCTCCTCTTTCTCTTAATTTCCATCCAAAACATCTTTTTATTATTTTCAAAAATTTTCATAATCTTATCCCATTTCACATCTCTTTGCCTCTTTTATCTGGTGCTTTACTTTTCTTTGTACCTCTCATGATTCTCTCATCCTATTTTGTAACCAATCTGTGGATATTCATTCCTTCTCTTCCACAACCTTTTTTGCTTCATTACCCCAGTACTTGCTAACCTTCCTTGTATTTCCTCCCGTCCTCCTTGTTCCACACACAGTCTTTGCACACTTTGTGACTCCCTCCTTGAAACATCCCCATTCATCCTCCACTCCTAGGTCTACTCTGTCATTCACTCACTCCCATTCTCTTCTCAGCTTCTTGTACTCCTTTTCATTCTCCATGTCACTCGCAATTTACCTTCCAGAATTTCATCTCGTATTCCCCCTCTCTCCCCTCAGAACATGTACATCCAAAACTTCCTATTCTCCTCCTGGTTACCACTATATAGTCCATTAAAGCCCTATCTACCACCCTTCCATCCACCATCCTCTCCCATGTGTATATATGCTTGACGGTCTTCCTAAACAACAATAAACACTATCTGCTATCATCAGCTGTTTCTAGACACATCACCATTATCTCTACTACAATTTTTTCCTGGAACCACTTCCCAACCGCTCCATCAAATGGTTTGTCTCCTGCCCTAGCATTAAGATCTCCCAGTACCACTTCATTGATATTTCTCCCTAAAACCTCCCTTTGGTCTACACTCTTCTACCAGCCCCATATTCACTAGCAAAAACCCACATCTCTCTACCTACCCAGTTTCACCTTCATCCACATTAACCTTGAAGAATATACACATATCTAATGGTTTTTACCTCGCTTACTAGGGAAGTGGTCAAAGTCCCCATTTCATCCCCACCCATGCCGCTCCCATCCACAATCTCTTTCTTCGTCTCATAGTGGCTCCTCATGGATGATGGGTCATCCTGCATCTTTCCCACCACCATGGGTCAGAGGCATTGTAGCAAAACCCAGTACATACACAGCAAGACCACTTCATTTAATTGGCAAACCCCCCAACACCCAACCCCATCCACCCCCTGTCCCCACATGTAGAAAAATTGAAGATATTTTATATTATTATTATTAGTGATCCGTTAAATTGCTTTGTTTCAGGTATGGGAAACGAGGTGCCCCACCAGATATTCCACCAGGTGCAACACTTGTCTTCAAGGTTCAATTGAAAGGAATCCATTGATCTTGTTTTTTGCATTTGAAATAATTTTTTTTATTTTTAAATGTACCTGTTTCTGCACTTGCCATGTGCGGATTGAGCTGTGTGTATGTGTAGGTGGTATGTGTGTGAGTGAAAATTGACCAGTTTTCTTGTTAATTGTTTTGTTAACTGGTTTCAAAAGTTGCAAGATTGTTCTCTATCCGAGCTGTAGTGTTTGTTCATGAATGTGGATATCCTTGCAATTGTGATGATGAACCAATGGATACTGGCTTCTTCACTCACACACTAAGGTTTATTGAGAGGTTTTGAGATGTGTTGTGAATACAGTGTTCAATAAAGAATATTTTTTAAAACTTGACTTTCAGTTTTTGTTGAGGTAATCAAAATTAGCTTATAGCCACAGATGCAAACCTTCCAACACCTTGTACCTTTACTCCAGCTGTGGCAACAGTTTTGTTGCACTTGAAATATGAAGGGTCATTGCCTGTGCAGAAGTACTTACAGTATACTCGGGATGAGGTAATTAAGAATGCCCACCACATGCCCCTTTGTCTTGATACATATATAATATAAAGGGTGACCCAAAATGAATGCAACCTATAAAAGTACCCACAACTGATACAAATATAAATGGATTGAGTTCATTTTTTATAAACATCAACGTAAGATAATAACAATTAAGTTTTGAAAGTTTGAGTTATTTCGGTTAGGTGGTCCACATGCCAGCGACGTTCAAATGTTTGCTTCAAATGTCTACCGCGTTGACGGAGGCACTCCTGAATGCGCCGTGCAAAATTATTCACCACGCGGACACACTTTGCCCCTGGAATCTCTTTGATCCTTGTTGTTATTGCAGCTTTCAAGTCCATGATTGTCTGGGGGTTGTTGTCATAGACGTGGTCTTTCAAATAACCCCACAGATAGAAATCTGGGGGGTTAAGGTCAGGTGAGTGCGGGGCCCACTCGGGGTCACATCTTCTGCTGATCAGTCGCTCTTGAAAGCGTTGTCGCAGCCAGGTCAGCGTTTGGTTTGATGTGTGTTGGGTGGCCCCGTCCTGCTGGAACCACTGCTCTGCACGGATGAGTCGAGCACGTCTCCCGAGTGTTGTTCAGAACTTCCTCAGGATCTTGATGTAACAGTCTGTGTTGACCGTGACGGACCTTTCCTGTTCGTCCTCAAACCAAAAAGGACCAATGATGCCATGCTTTGACATGGCCACCCAGGCAATACATTTAACTGAGTGTAATGGACGCTTAAGAACATCCTCTGGTGGTGCTGTGCCCCAGAAAATACAGTTTTACTGTTCACGTGGCCAGACAGAAGAAAATGTGCCTCATCTGAGAACCACACATCATCAAGAAAGTCGTGATCCACATCAATTTTGTCACAAAACCATTGACACATAACGACTCTTTTGTCCTTATCTGCCTGCGTCAACTTCTGTTTGATCTGAATTCTGTATGCGTACAGGTGAAGGTCCTTTTTCAGTATCCGTCTAACTGATTCCCGTGAAATGCCTAGCTCTTGGCTCCGACGTCGGATAGACTTCTTCGGGCTGCGACCAACAGAGTCCCTGACAGCAGCAACATTTTCAGCGGCCCTTGCACTCAAATGCCGTCCAGTTCTCACCTCTCCAGCTTTAGAGCTCAGTTTTTGCACACTTCCTGATCTCCTAAACTTATTCACCCATCGGTAAATCTGACTTTTATCTGGATAATCGTTAGAGTTAAACTCCCTTCGGAATCTTGCTTGAACTGATTTGAACGATTTCGTCTCAAAATAGGTCTCAACACGAAATGTTTTTTGCTCAGTTGTCCAAGGCATTTTTAGTACTGGCTGTTCTTTTCTTTTGTTGTTATCCTCTCCTCTAGTGGAATCTACAACATAAAACGAATTGGATTACTTTTCACGATTTCATTCGCTATGATATGGGTTGCACTCATTTTGGGTCACTCGGTACATACATACACCAAAGGCTTTTTCCCCTTTACAAATGAGGTAGCCAAAAAACAATGGTATAAAAATCACTCCCACTATTTCCATCCCCAACATGTTTCACTCCCATCCACTCTGTTCTCTCCCTCTTATTTCGCCTTCTGTGAACATACATATTATACCAAAGGCTTTTTACTTACAAGGGAGGTAGCTAAAAAACAGGTATAAAATCTACTCCCACACATTACCTCACCACATACTCCACTCCTATCCACCCCCTTCCTCCCACTTAACGTAAGAACATAACATAAGAATGAAGGAGACTGCAAGAAACTATAAGGCCTACGCTAGGCACTTCCGTATCCATCACCACCTGTCATCCTCATCCATTATGTTGTCTTATCATTTTAAAACAACTGATAGTTTAAGCACTTACTACATGGTTACTAAGTCTATTCCATTTGTCGACCACCCTATTAGTAAACCAATTATTGCCTATTTCCTTCTTAAATATAAATTTGTCCAGTTTAAATCCATTACTGCGAGTCCTGCCCTGTTGTTTTAATATGATGACCTTGTTTGCAGCACCCTTGTTAAAGCCTTTGATCCACTTGAATACCTCTATTAGATCACCCCGCACTGTGTCTTTCCAGAGAGTGTAAGTGAAGGTGCCTAAGCCTTTGCTCCTACTGGATGACGGATCATCCCTACATCTCGCCCACTGCCTTAATAGGCAACTAAAAAGTATTGGAAATGTAATGTCAGCAACCATGCCTGAGAGATATTGGTAACCAAAGCTGCTCCCAGGGATTGGTGCCACCTGCGTAAGAGCTGGTTGCAGAGGCTGTGCTGTGGTTGTTTGGCCCCCCAATTCTTGGGGTTGGGGAGTAGTCCATGATGCAGATGCTGCCACACCAGGACACACCACAGACCATACAAAACAAAGCTCCAAAGACAATTACAGGCTGCTGCACTAACACAATACCCCAGACCATTTACACCATGAAACAGAAGTCCCGAAATTCGAAGATCACCTGACATGAGAGGCACACAGACACTTGCTGCAGCCTCCACAAACAGCATACCCATTACACTATATAGCAGAACACCCACACATGCCAAGATACATTAAAATTATACACAAATATTCTCTTTTTCCTCCACAAACCCCATCCTCCAGAAGTACATCCATAATCACTCTGTTCCATCAAAAACTAAAGACAGTACATTGCTGCATGTCAGAGCCCCTGATATTCATCCCTCTGAATCCTCTCTTGCTCAAAACTACCACCTGGCCAGATTGCAGTGCAGCCACCATCCAGCCCTTGTAAGCTACCAGGAGAGGCTGAATGACTGCATCGCAACACTTCATTCCGTACTATACAACATGTTATGGAAGAGTTCATTGTACACAATCACACATGCCAACAACACAATATACACTATAAAAGACTTGTGGGGAAATCCTCATTCCAGCTGTGGTGATCCTCAGTGAGGTGGGATTGCTTGGCCAGGCAGTCTAGGGAACAACAACAACAACCATGTCTGAAATAGTTAGATTTCCTACTATGAATCCCTTTTCAACGTCTTACAGCAGCTCATCATTCTATCTCCTACCAAAGAAGAGGGAGAAAAGCTGTCTGAGATTCAAAATCAGATTGAAGGAAAACCCATTGCTATTTTACTTCTGAGTGGTGCTCCTGGGTAATGCTAAGAACGAGAAAGTGACAGACTGACAGCATATTCTGTCACTATCTCTCTAATTATACCAAGGGTTTCTTGGAAGGGAGTACAAGAAATCTTAAAAGACCCTGAGCCAGGCCAAGATTTTTCTCACAATTGAGGGTATAATGTCTAGTCTATTCAACTACAGTAGGCCTACAACACTAATTAAAAGAAGTAATTGTGGTGTAATAAGTATAGAGATGTTTCTGTATGTAAATGGAAGTGCATGTTGGATTGGGGGAAGTAGAAACTGTTCTAGAGGGATGATGGATGTATGGCTACTGTGGTGCCCTTCTTAGCTCTTTGGGTCCTGGAAGAAAATACAGGCTGGTCCCCGGCTTGTAAAGCCCCTAGCAATAACCAGTATTTTAATCCTGACAAATGCATTGGAAACAATGATCCATAAGTCAAAAGTAAGACTGGGATGGTAATGTCCAGAACGATTTAGAGAATGTGACATATTAAGCTTGGAAATTTGTTAATGATGACAATAATAAAGGTTCAATATGATGATAAGTGATGATCACATTAATTCATGTAATTCAGTCATGATCAGGATAACCATAGGTAACTTGGAATGATGCTCAGGTGTCATAATAGTGTGTAATAAGGTAATAAATAATAATAGCCATCAGGGTAACACCAGAAGAAATTTGAGGTATGTTGTAGTATATTTAAGCATCTGTGTTGTTTATTGGCCAGTTCCCTACATGGGTCACGGGTATTTTATTCAGCTGAGGGGATCTTTTTCTTTTATCTGATTTCTATTTTTATTATGTCTTTAGTTTTATTATACAAAAAAAATTCTTTAACGTTTTTATGTATTTTGTAACTATTTTTCTTCAATATTTGTTTTCTATTTTTCTTTTTTATTTTATCTTCGTCGTTTATCTTTCTATAATTTTGATTTTGTTGAAGTATTTTTTATCATTTTATCTCTATATCTTTATTCTTATTACTTCTACGTTGCATTTATGTTTATGATTTATTCTTTCACTTTATTTAATGCTATTTTCATCTATTTTATTGATGGTACAAATAGTAATGATAGTAATTCATGTTCTGACTGAAGAATTTGTGATTTTTCTGTCTTGGAGCGTACCGACATGAGATGTAGGTATTTTCAGGGTAATTCCATGAATTGTGATTGGGAAAGCATCTGTTTCCATCTAGACACCAATAGCAATGGTTACTCTGGTAGTGTTCCTGAATACCTTGGGCATAGTAACTAGGGTAACTGTAGTGATAGGCGTTTGTTTGTTTTTTGTTTGTCGGTTTTGCTGCCACATTGTGTACTGTTAGTCTGGTGTTCTTTGACACCTGGCCTCGTCTGGTATGGTAGTTAGGGCGAGTACCATTGCACCAGTTGGCTTGGTATTGTCGATGAGTGTTGCCTTGGTAACGTGGTTGGTATTGCATTATTTGGTAATTGTTTTGGCTATTACGAGTGGTCCGGTAGCTTCTTGTAAGATCAGGCTTGTGGATTGGCTGTCCTCGTTGATTTGCCTTCCTGTGGGGCTTTCTTTGACAGGATTCAGCCATTTCTTTCTTCGCCTGTCTTTGGAGGAAAGAATTGGTCACCGGCACCCCCTCGAACTCTTTCGTTACTTCAGCCAAAGCCATTTTGTATCTTCGACATCGACGCTCCTTGTGGCTGAGGTTTCTCGTCTCCTCTTCCTCTGGACGCGAAGTTTGGTGTTTTTGTTCGCTCTGGAAGGAAAGAGCCAAAGGAGAAGAAACATCGATCTCACAAGCGACGATGTCGGGTTCTTTTAGTTCGCCGATCTCGCTTATCACGGCATCGGGAACTGCAGATTCCTGAAGGGTCGCTTTGTCACGAACTGGAAGTTCATGAGTGGCCTCCAGGTCCGATGCCTGTGGCCTTGAGAAAGAAGTTCCTTCGGACGAGTCTTCGTGTGTGCCCAAAATGTTTTCACTTTCTTGAAGAATCTCCGCTTCACCCAGAAGGTTCTGCCCTTGTTTGGGTTCTTGGAGTTCTTCGCAGTCGTCCTTGGGCTCCTGTTGTTTGTTGTAGTCGATGGGAAGAGGGACTTCTAAGTCTACCGATTCCTTCTGGTCTTCGCTGGTCCCTCTTCCGCAGCAGGACAAAGCTCTCAAAGCTTCGCGGGACGTTTTGGAAACCGCCCGAAGAGCTTTGCCGAGGCCCTCGACGACACAGTTCTAGTAGTTGATCATTCGTGTACCTTAAAATCCTCTGGACACTTCTTTTGTTTGGCGAAAATGGCGCATCCTCTTCAGACTGACAAACTGACAGGGTCAGTTTACGACAGGTGAGGCCATGGACATTTGCATACATTAACAGTTACTGTAGGAATTGTGGTGGTGATCTATAAAAGAAATAGTGATTCTATTTCGTGTATATATGTATCCATGCATGTGTGTGTATACGCCCACGTGTGTACATATGTAATTAAGTATACAGTGTATGTATATGTACGTAATCGGGTTTGAATGCTCCAAAGTATTATTCAAACCCTTCAGTTAGGGTTGTGTTTTTTACTGTAGCCTTTTGGAATATATATCTTGCTGGTTTTCTAAATGGCCATTGCTATTTTCTTAACAGCTCTATCTGTGGGCGGGAGCTGATGTACGTGAAAGATATCAAAATTCTTTACGATTCCATCTGTATCTTTTTGCCTTTTTAAGAACGTTTCCTTATGTTTAGGTTTTATTTTCCTTTCTGGTTCTATGGCGCGCTGGTTGGTAGTGATTAGCGTTGAGGGCTTGTGACGGCGCAGAACTAATGTCGAGCACTGTTCACATCTTGAAAGCTATAGTAAAATGACAATAATAATGTTAACGATAATGATAATATTAATGGTGAAAATACTAACGCTAATAATAATGATATATTAATCTGTCTATATATCAAAGGCAGTGTTCACTACGTGGTTACTAAGTCTATTCCATTCCTTGACCACTCTATTAGTATACCAGCTATGAGAAGTGGGGTTGGAAAGCGAGCTGGCAGATGAAAGAATATTGGGGTGGGTTGTGTACACGGAAATGATTAAGAAAGACTAGCAAATAGAGTGAAAAGGGAATGTCTGTTGAGCAGGGAGGGAAGTAGGCAAGAGATACGTGTGAGTAATATGTAATAAAAGTAAACAGAATAAAAAAAAATAAACGGTTTAAATGTCATTACCCACAGACAGTAACGACACAAAATAGGCCTGGCCACATATTCCAACTGCTCCAGATGCAACCGCCACACAGAACACTTCATACTACTATGCTCCACAAAATCACCAGACGACACGATGTTTCTCCTCTTAATGACTTATACTCCCGACCTAGAGGTCGTGGTTCTTCTACAAGAGAGATCAGGGCAACAGACTGATTGATACTCCAACACTGAAAGTGATCCTCAGTCATCCATATCTCCCAACCCACCTGATTGTAGGTTATTTAAGATATGAAGTAGATCAATTATATCTACACCCCATTGTTGCTTCTGCCACCGGTTTGGGCACGCTGGACAACCCCATGCTCAAATCCAGCTCAACTCCGATCAAGATCAAAGTGCAGTATACCAATTTGAAATGGAAGTCTTCTATGTCAAGCTCGAAAAGTATTAGTTTCTGAGGGAAAAAAATAAAATAATGTACGAGCCAGGAAGATTGGACCAAAAATTACAAACATGAAAGCTAGAATCCGAAGACCAATTATTATTATTCTTATATTATTGTTGTTGTTATCATTTTTATTATTATTATTATTATTATTATTATTATTATTATTATTATTATTATTATTATTATTATTATTATTATTATTATTATTATTATTATTGTTGTTATTATTATTATTATTATTATTATTATTATTATTATTATTATTATTATTATTATTATTATTATTATTATTATTATTATTATTATTATTATTATTGTTATTATTATTATTATTATTATTACTATTATTATCATTATCATTATCATTATTATTATTATTATTATTATTATTATTATTATTATTATTATTATTATTATTATTATTATTATTATTATTATTATCATTATTATTATTATTATTACTAGTGGAACCCGTGTAAATTACACGAAAGAGAAGAGGGTAAATCATTGCATCAAGATGGCAAGAGAGGTAGGATATCCTCTCCCTCTGTTGTCCTTCAGGGTACACTATGATGTCACGCTGGACAGGAGGTGCTCCATCATCACCGACAAATATTGCTGCAATTTCATAATTTGTTGGATTATTATATCTCCTCGCATCAGGGCCGGCAATAAATTGCATGGTTATTTTTCTGGGAGGGACCTTCGAGAATTTCGGCACCCGTGTAAATTACACGAAATTATATTTTCAATACTAATTATCTTGTTCCTAACCTATACATGTTTGAATAAAATGTGATAAGATTTGAAAAAATGAGCAATACATGAAACAATTTACAAAACTTCTTTATATACAATATTTCTTGTGAAGGTAGTTCCTCTTCTCTGGTCATGAGTATAATCATTCTGAGGACAAATTTTCACTCTTACACTGTTCATAGATTTAATGCTTCATTTGTTTCAATTATATAGAGCTGTCCATATTTTCTTTCTTCATTTTCATTTGATCTTCGAGACCTTCCAGAACTTCGAGACCTTCCAGAACTTCGAGACCTTCCAGACCTTCAAGAACTTCGGCACTTTCGAGAACTTCGGCACTTTCGAGAACTTCGGCACCTTCGAGAGCTTCGGCACCTTCGAGAACTTCGGCACCTTCGAGAACTTCGGCACCTTCGAGAACTTCGGCACCTTCGAGAACTTTGGCACCTTCGACAACTTCGGAGACTTCGAGAACTTCGGCGCCTTCGAGAACTTCGGCGCCTTCGCGAACTTCGGCCCCTCGAGAACTTTGGCACCTTCGAGAATTTCGGCACCTTCGAGAACTTCGGCACCTTCGACAATTTCGGCACTTTCGAGAACTTCGAGAACCTCGACACCTTCGAGAACTTCGGCACGTTCGAGAACTTCGGCACCTTCGAGAACTTTGGCACCTTCGAGAACTTCGGCAGCTTCGAGAACTTCGACACCATGGAAGGTCGTTGCTTTTGATGTAAGCGTGACACACAAAATAACACACGCTATCGTATAATAATAATAATAATAATAATAATAATAATAATGATAATAATAATAATGATAATAGTAATAATGATAATAATAATAATAATAATAATAATAACAATAATAATAATAATAATAATAATAATAATAACAACAACAATAACAACAACAACAACAATAATAATAATAATAATAATAATAATAATAACAATAATAATAATAATAATAGTAATAATAATAACAACAACAACAACAACAACAACAGCAATAATGATAATAATAATAATAATAATAATAATAATAATAATAATAATAATAATAATAATAATAATAATAATAAAGTCTACGGAACAGACATACCTTATTTCAACCATTCGAGAAGCGTGACACACAAAATAACACACACGCTATCGTATTAATATATATGATTATTATTATCATTATTATTATTATTATTATTATTATTATTATTATTATTATTATTATTATTATTATTATTATTATTATTATTATTATTATTATTATTATCGGTGTTATAATTATCATTATTATAATCGTTATCATTATCATCATTACTATCATTATCATATTACTATTATTACTTATTTTTATTAATTTCATTATCATTATTATTTTAATTAATACTCCGATAGGTTTCTATTCCTGCGATGGTAGATTTCTAGAGTCTAAAGGTCAGCGGCGACGGTACCCGCTTAAATGGTGAACTAATGTTGCTCCATTTCTTACGATTCTCAGGATAATGTACAGACACCGCTTGTATATCATCATCGTCCAGATGCGATATGAATACACACTGACTTTCCAAAAGCTGATTGCAATTTTTAACTGATTTTTGTTGAAGGTCTTGGGGGCGGGGGTGTTGCAGCTAGTTAATATTTTAGGTAGGTAACTATGCATATACACATATACACCGACCGGATTCACACGAGTAACTTATTGTGGTCAGCGGCCGCGAAAAAAATCGCCGTGAAATATATATATGTATGTATGTATATATATATATACTATATATATATACATATATATGTATATATATGTATATATACATATATATTATATATATACGTATATATATATACATGCATATATATATATGTATATATATATATATATATATATATATATATATTTCAAAAAACGAAAATGTAGTAGCACATCTGCTGAAGAGGACCACAGTAGTGGTCGAAATATACAGTTCGTCTGTTTCTTTTGCTTTGTTTCTCCGACAGTGGCTAATTTAAAACATATATATACATATATATATATATATTTATATTTATATATATATATATATATATATATATATATTGTTATGAAGGAGTATATTTTTGTTTTGTGGTTTCGTTCGAGGGCGGCTTCATCTGCGCTTCGAAGAGTGTTCGTTCGTGGTTGTCGTTTGTGACGGAGAGGCGACGCAGTTTTGAGTGTTGGTTGCAGGGCTGCCATACACGGAATTTCCCCTGCTATCCATGGATGAACCTGACTAGTGATGACGTACACGGATAAAGTGTGACGTCACGATTCCCTGCACGGAAAACACGGAAATTATTTATATTTTGCAATTCAACGAGGTGTACGTGATTTCAAGTTTGTAAATATTTTTTAGCTTGTTTTATTATATGTTAGGTTCACATTTGAGCATTATAACAAAATGAATTGACGTTGGTTTAGTTAACTTCGCGGCTGATATGAACTCACTGGTTCAGTCTGTCACTAATTCTTCATTTGGTAAGTCTAGTTTTATGGCATGTAGACGGTGTTTGTAGATTTAAACGGACATTACACCAAATATACTTAGGTCATGCTGTTGGTAACCTGTTCACTTCTAACAAAGATATAGTCAATAATCCCCAACTTCGGTGTAATGTGCGTACTAGATGCCAGCAGTTTCTCATAACTCTCTGTGTTAAAAAAAAAGAAAAGAAAAAAAAAACGATTTGATTTGCGTAACAAACTTTATTTACACGGCCTACTTCATTGCTCCAGATAAATTCTTAGATCCTAAATCCAGATCTGCCGTTCCCTCTTTTGGAAACATTATTACATTGGTCCCGAGGCTATCTAGTTGTGACCCTCAAGTGATTGACAATGAGTGGAGGAGCCTTGATTGTATTAAAATCCCTGATGAGATCAGAAACTCGAGATCTGATATTGTGAGTTTTTATTTGAAATTAAAGTCATATGTCCACTGTGACGATAAAAACAAAATTGGGAACATTGCCACATTAGCTCTATATATTCTCTCCTTACTAATCTCTAATGCTGATGCTGAGAGAAAATTTTCCAAGCTGAATAATGTAAAAACGAAAACCAGAAACTCCCTCTCATGTCAGTCAATCTCTTCATTGATATATATTTCAGAGGAAGTAAATATGATGGGTGGCTGTTATAAGTATAAGCCATCAGACTTTCTGTTAGAAATTGTAAAATAACTATGTTGTAATTTTGTACTTTTAAATGTTGTTATCATAGGCCTGTTGTTATAAACTTGTATGGTTAATTCCTATTGTTATAAACTTGTATGGTTAATTTTGGGGTAGAATTACAATGTACTCATTAAAATGCGTTATGAGATAATGAACTACTTCTATTGTATATCCACGAAACTATCAAATATGTTATTATAAACAACACCGTAAACAATCACGTTAATTCCACTGCATTTAAGATATCCAACATTTCCTTAGTTACCCATGCAAACTGACAAAGAAAATGGCATGACGTCATAGCTTACAACTGTGGTCCGACAACTTGACCAATCAGAGCAAAGCACGGATAGTCAAAACACGGAATTCTGGCAGCCCTGGTTGGTTGGAGAGTCGAAAGAGACGGATATATTAGTGTTGTCTTCGAAAGCCCGGAATACCCCCTTTACAATTAGGTTTCAACTATTAAATTTACCATAGGAAATATATACATTTATATTAAGAATTATTCCAGTGCTATTTATATATCTATTTATTTAGATATTCAAGTGTTGAATTGGTATAATATAATAGAAAATATTACATTTTTCATTTTTACCCTAGTATTTTATGGATTATTGTGAAAAGTTATAAACGTACGTGATGAATCCTAACAAAATGGTGGAGATGCGGGGCACTACGCAGTAATGCTTCTGCATAGTAATAGTGGATGACAGTGATGTTACATATGAGCCTGTGCATGATTGTATATTGAAACTATTTTAGAAATTGTACTTTAGTTTTGTTGTTGTTGTTGGCTGACAAGGAACCTTTTGATTCAAAACATTTACTTAAGAAGCACAACTTGCATATTTGCAGAAGAGTACGGTACACAAGAATGACTGGATTGCAATTGCATACATACATACATACATACATACATACATACATACATACATACATACATACATACACCAAAGGCTTTTTCCCCCTACATTGGGGTAGCCAAAAAGAAAAAGGCATAGAAACCACTCCCACCCATTCCATTTCCTATATATTCCACTTCCCTCCACCCTCCTCCCTCCCTCATATCTTAGCACCTCCTGGATGACGGGTCATCCCTGCATCCTGTCCACTGCCCTGGGTCAGAAGCAGCGTCGCAAGACACAGCACATCCACAGCAAGGCCGCTTCATAAATTCGGCGAACCCCCTCTCCGTCCCCTCATGCAGAAAAGGAGAAGACGGGAAGAAAGCCCTTCGGGCTGCGTCAATTTTTTTCCTCATAGATGGAGGAAGAGGAAAGGGACAAAAGGTAGGGAGGTTCTTAGAGTGAACTCTTTGAATGAGAAGGAAAAGGAGAAGGAGTACGGAAAGAAGCTGAAGGCGGAGTGGGAGGGAGTAAAGGGTAGAGTAGAGCTGGGTGTGGAGGAGGAATGGGGATGGTTCAAGGAGGGAGTCATAAAGTGTGCAAGGATGGTGTGTGGAACAAGAAGGACAGGGGGAAATAGAAGAAATGGTAGTGAATGGTGGGATGAGGAAACAAAGAAGGTTGTAGAGGAGAAGAAGCGAGCTTTCACAGATTGGTTACAAAATAGGACGAGAGAGTCATATGAGAGGTACAAAGAAAAGAAAAGAGAAGTAAAGCAAAAGGTAAAGGTTGCAAAGAGGAGAGCAGATGTGAAATGGGGTAAGAGTTTGACAGAAAATTTTGAAAGTAATAAAAAGATGTTTTGGAAATAAATCAAGAGAGCAAGAGGAGGCGAATCAGGTAGAGAAGAAAAGGTAAAAGGTGAAGATGGAGAGATGATAATGGAAGAGAAGGCAGTAAGGGGAAGATGGGCAGAATATTTTAGGGAGTTGCTAAATGTGAAGGAGGATAGGGAAGGAAAAATAGCTGCAGTGGGAAGTGCGAAGAAAATGAGAGTGATGAATGAGGAGAATGGAGGAGAAATAAGGAAGGATGAGGTGAAGGCATTTGTTAAGATGATGAAAGCAGGTAAGGCACCTGGTCTGGATGGATGCCATGCGGAATGTCTGAGAAAGGGAGGTACAGTGATGGTGGACTGGTTGGTGAGGTTATTTAATGTTTGTTGGAGAGAAGGTAGAGTGCCGGAGGACTGGAGGAGTGTCTGTATAGTTCCGCTTTACAAGGAAAAGGGCGGACAAGTGTGAATGTAGTAGTTTCAGAGGGATTAGCTTGTTAAGTGTAGTTGGGAAGGCTTATGGAAGGAACTTGATTGAGAGGATTAGGAGAGGAATAGAGGGAGTAATTGGTGAGGAACAGTGTGGATTTAGGACAGGTAGAGGTTGTGTAGATTAGATTTTTGTGGTAAGACAGATATGTGAGAAAGCTATAGGAAAGGGGAAGGATGTTTTTTAGGCTTTTATGGATCTGGAAAAGGCTTATGATAGGGTAGACAGGAAGGCACTGTGGGAGGTTATGCAGATATACGGGATAGGAGGAAAGCTTTTGGGAGCTGTCAAGAGTTTTTATGAGAATAGTAGAGCTTGTGTCAGGATTGGAAATGGAGAGAGTGAGTGGTTCGAGGTAAAGGTGGGACTTCGTCAAGGATGCGTTATGTCACCCTGGCTGTTCAACTTATACATAGATGGGGTGGTGCGAGAGGTAAATGCAAGGGTGGTGGGCAAGGGATTGGAGATGGTTAAAGAAAATGGAGGAAAGTGGGAGGTGAGCCAGCTGTTGTTTGCGGACGACACTGCGCTTGTGGCAGGATCGGAGGAGGGATTGAGGAAGTTGGTGGCAGAGTTTGGGAGAGTATGTGATAGAAGAAAGCTAAAGATAAATGTGGGTAAAGGTAAGGTGATGAGATATACAAGGGGTGAAAGTGGCAGTAGACTGGAAGTGAGCATTAAGGGAGAGCGACTGGAGGAAGTGGATAGTTTTAGATACTTGGGTGCAAATTTGGCAGGGAAAGGTGGAGTGAAAGTGGAGGTAGAATGTAGATTGAGAGAAGCGAGTAAATGCCTTGGTGGATTAAAGAGTGTAATGAGGAATAGACATTTGGGAATGGATGCTAAGAGGAGACTGTATGAAGGAGTGATTGTGCCAACAGCACTGTATGTGGCAGAAACATGGAACATAGGAGAAGAAGAGAGAAGGAGTTTGAATGTGTTTGAGATGAGGTGTCTGAGATGTATGATGGGGGTTACTAGTCTAGATAAAGTGAGAAATGAGGAGGTGAGGAGGAGAACAGGGGTGGAAAAGGAGCTGGGAGATAGGGTTGATGAAAGAGTATTAGGATGGTTTGGGCACATGGAAAGAATGAGTAAAGAAAGATTAGTAAAAGAAGTGTGGAAGACAGATGTGGAGGGAGTGAACATGAGGGGACGTCCTAGGATGAGGTGGATGGATGGGGTGAAGGGGGCTTTGGGGGATAGGGGAATGTCTGTGGAGGAAGGATGGAAGAGGACAGAAGACAGGGGTGAATGGAGAATGGTTGTATATGGATGATGATGTGATTGCATGAGGTGGAATGGGCTGGTGGATGGGGGGTGAGGTAATATGTGTGAGCAATTTTGACGCAGCCCGAAGGGATTTCTCCCCGTCCACTCATTTTATGCAATGGGGGGGACGGAGAGGGGGGTCACCGATTTAATGAAGCGGCCTTGCTGTGGATGTGCTGTGTCTTGCGACACTGCCTCTGACCCAGGACAGTGGACAGGATGCCGGGATGACGCATCATCCAGGAAGTGCCAAGATAGGAGGGAGGGAGGAGGGTGGAAAGGAGTGGAATATATGGGAAATGAAATGGGTGGGAGTGATTTCTATGCCTTTTTCTTTTTGGCTACCCCCCGTGTAAGGGAGAAAAAGCCTTTGGTATATGTATGTATGTACGATTTTTTCCAGGAACCACTTCCTAACCACTCCATCAAATAGTTTGTCTCCTGCCCTAGCATTAAGATCTCCCAATACCACTACATTGACAATTCTCCCTAAACCCTCTTTGCATTCGTTTAAATCTGCATAAAACCTCCTTTTGGTCTGCACTCTTCTACCAGCCCCATATTCACTTGCAAAACCCCAAATCTCCCTACCCAGTTTCACCTTCATCCACATTAACCTTGAAGAACATACATATATACTAAATTGTTTTTACCCCCCCCCCACTTACCAGGGAAGTGGTCAAAGTCAAAAGTGATGCATCCAATCCCCATTTCATCCCCATCCATGCCGCTCCCATCCACAACCCCTTTCTCCGTCTCATAGTGGCTCCTCATGGATGATGGGTCATCCTGCATCTCTCCCACCACCCTGGGTCAGAAGCAATGTAGCAAAACACAGTACATACCCAGCAAGGCCACTTCATTTAATTGGCGACCCCCCACACCCCGCCCCTTGCCCCCACATGCAGAAAAATTGAAGATATTTTATATTATTATTATTATTATTATTATTATTATTATTATTATTATTATTATTATTATTATTATTATTATTAATATTATTATTATTATTATTGTTATTGTTATTTTTATTATTATTATTATTATCATCATCATCATCATCATCATCATCATCATCATCATCATCATCATCATCATCATCATCATCATCATCATCATCATCATCATCATCATCATCATCATCATCATCATTATTATTATTATTATTATTATTATTATTATTATTATTATTATTACTATTATCATTATTATTATTATTATTATTATTATTATTATTATTATTATTATTATCATTATCATTATTATTATTATTATTATTATTACTATTATTACTATTATCATTATTATTATTATTATTATCATTATTATTATTATTATTATCATTATTATTATTATTATTATTATCATTATTATTATTATTATTATTATTATTATTATTATTATTATTATTATTATTATCATTATTATTATTATCATTATTATTATTATCATTATTATTATTATTATTATTATTATTATCATTATTATTATTATCATTATTATTATTATCATTATCATTATCATTATCATTATCATTATCATTATTATTATTATTATTATTATTATTATTATTATTATTATTATTATTATTATTATTATTATTATCATTATTATTATTATTATTATTATTATTATTATTATTATTATTATTATTATTATTATTATTATTATCATTATTATTATCATTATTATTAGTGATCCGTTAAATTGCTTTGTTTCAGTTATGGGAAACGAGGTGCCCCACCAGATATTCCACCAGGTGCGACACTTGTCTTCAAGGTTCAATTGAAAGGAATCCATTGATCTTGTTTTTTGCATTTAAAATAATTTTTTTTCATTTTTAAATGTACCTGTTTCTGCTCATGCCATGTGCGGATTGAGCTGTGCGTATGTGTAGGTGGTATGTGTGATGAGTGAAAATTGACCAGTTTTCTTGTTAATTGTTTTGTTAACTGGTTTCAAAAGTTGCAGGATTGTTCTCTATCCGAGCTGTAGTATTTGTTCATGAATGTGGATATCCTTGCAATTGTAATGATGAACCAATGGATACTGGCTTCTTCACTCACACACTAAGGTTTATTGAGAGGTTTTGAGATGTGTTGTGAATAGTGTTCAATAAAGAATATTTTTTAAAACTTGACTTTCAGTTTTTGTTGAGGTAATTAAAATTAGTGTATAGCCACTGATGCAAACCTTTCAGCACCTTGTATCTTTACTCCAGCTGTGGCAACAGTTTTGTTGCACTTGAAATATGAAGGGTCATTGCCTGTGCAGAAGTACTTACAGTATACTCGGTATGAGGTCGTTAAGAATGCCCACCACATGTCCCTTTGTCTTGATACATATATAATATACATACATACATACACCAAAGCCTTTTTCCCCTTTACAAAGGAGGTAGCCAAAAAACAATGGTATAAAAATCACTCCCACTATTTCCATCCCCATCATGTTTCACTCCCATCCACTCTGTTCTCTCCCTCTTATTTCACCTTCTGTGAACATACATAATATACCAAAGGATTTTTACTTACAAGGGAGGTAGCTAAAAAACAGACATAAAATCCACTCCCACACATTACCTCACCACATGCTCCACTCCTATCCACCCCCTTCCTCCCACTTAACGTAAGAACATAACATAAGAATGAAGGAGACTGCAAGAAACTATAAGGCCTACGCTAGGCACTTCCGTATCCATCACCACCTGTCATCCTCATCCATTAAGTTGTCTTATCATTTTAAAACAACTGATAGTTTAAGCGCTTACTACATGGTTACTATGTCTATTCCATTTGTCGACCACCCTATTAGTAAACCAATTATTGCCTATTTCCTTCTTAAATATAAATTTGTCCAGTTTAAATCCATTACTGCGAGTCCTTCCCTGTTGTTTTAATATGATGACCTTGTTTGCATCACCCTTGTTAAAGCCTTTGATCCACTTGAATACCTCTATTAGATCACCCTGCACTGTGTCTTTCCAGAGAGTGTAAGTGAAGGTGCCTAAGCCTTTGCTCCTACTGGATGACAGATCATCCCTGCATCTTGCCCACTGCCTTAATAGGCAATTAAAAATTATTGGAAGTGTAATGTCAACAACCATGCCTGAGAGATATTGGTAACCAAAGATGCTCCCAGGGATTGGTGCCACCTGCGTAAGAGCTGGTGGCAGTGGGTGTGCTGTGGTTGTTTGGCCCCCCCCCCCCCCAATTCTTGGGGTTGGGGAGTAGTCCATGATGCAGATGCTGCCACACCAGGACACACCACAGACCATACAAAACAAAGCTCCAAAGGCAATTACAGGCTGCTGGACTAACACAATACCCCAGACCATTTACACCATGAAACAGAAGTCCCGAAATTCGAAGATCACCTGACATGAGAGGCACACAGACACTTGCTGCAGCCTCCACAAACAGCATACCCATTACACTATATAGCAGAACACCCACACATGCCAAGATACATTGAGATTATACACAAATATTCTCCTTCCTCCACAAACCCCATCCTCCAGAAGTACATCCATAATCACTCTGTTCCATCAAAAAATAAAGACAGTACATTGCTGCATGCCAGAGCCCCTGATATTCATCTCTCTGAATCCTCTCTTGCTCAAAACTACCACCTGGCAAAATTGCAGTGTAGCCACCATCCAGCCCTTGTAAGCTACCAGGAGAGGCTGAATGACTGCATCGCAACACTTCACTCTGTACTATACAACATGTTAATGAAGAGTTCATTGTACACAATCACACATGCCAATAACACAATATACACTATAAAAAACTTGTGGGGAAATCCTCATTCCAGCTGTGGTGATCCTTAGTGAGGTGGGATTGCTTGGCCAGGCAGTCTAGGGAACAACAACAACAACCATGTCTGAAATAGGATTAGATTTCCTACTATGAATCCCTTTTCAATGTTTTACAGCAGCTCCTCATTCTATCTCCTACCAAAGAAGAGGGAGAAAAGCTCATGATGAGATTCAAAATCAGGTTGAAGGAAAACCCATTACTATTTTACTTCTGAGTGGTGCTCCTGGGTAATGCTAAGAATGAGAAAGTGACAGACTGACAGCATATTTTGTCACTATCTCCCTAATTATACCAAGGGTTTCTTGGGAGGCACAAGAAGTCTTGAAAGACCGTGAGCCAGGCCAAGTTTTTTTCTCAAAATTGAGGGTATAATGTCTAGACTATACAACTACAGTAGGCCTACAACACTAATTAAAAGAAGTAATTGTGGTGTAATAAGTATAGAGATGTTTCTGTATGTAAATGTAAGTGTATGTTGGATTGGGGGAAGTAGAAACTGTTCTAGAGGGATGATAGATGTATGGCTTCTGTGGTGCCCTTCTTAGCTCTTGGGTCCTGGAAGAAAGTACAGGCTGGTCCCCGGCTTGTAAAGCCCCTAGCAATAACCAGTATTTCAATCCTGACAAATGTATTGGCAACAATGATCCATAAGTCAAAAGTAAGACTTGCATGGTAATGTCCAGAACGATTTAGAGAATGTGACATATTAAGCTTGAAAATTTGTTAATGATGACAATAATAAAGGTTCAATATGATGATAAGTGATGATCACATTAATACATGTAATTCAGTCATGATCAGGATAACCATAGGTAACTTGGAATGATGCTCAGGTGTCATAATAGTGTGTAATAAGGTAATAAATAATAATAGCCATCATGGTAACACCAGAAGAAATTTGAGGTATGTTGTAGTATATTTAAGCATCTGTGTTGTTTATTGGCCAGTTCCCTACATGGGTCACGGGTATTTTATTCAGCTGAGGGGATCTTTTTAATCTGATTTCTATTTTTATTATGTCTTTAGTTTTATTATACCAATTTTTTTTCTTTAACGTTTTTATGTATTTTGTAACTATTTTTCTTCAAAATTTGTTTTCTATTTTTCTTTTTTATTTTATCTTCGTCGTTTATCTTTCTATAATTTTGATTTTGTTGAAGTATTTTTATAATTTTATCTCTATATCTTTATTCTTATTACTTCTATGTTGCATTTATGTTTATGATTTATTCTTTCACTTTATTTAATGCTATTTTCATCTATTTTATTGATGGTACAATTAGTAATGATAGTAATTCATGTTCTGACTGAAGAATGTGTGATTTTTCTGTCTTGGAGCGTACCGACATGAGATGTAGGTATTTTCAGGGTAATTCCATGAATTGTGATTGGGAAAGCATCTGTTTCCATCTTGACACCAATAGCAATGGTTACTCTGGTAGTGTTCCTGAATACCTTGGGCATAGTAACTAGGGTAACTGTAGTAATAGGCGTTTGTTTGTTTTTTGTTTGTCAGTTTTGCTGCCACATTGTGTACTGTTAGTCTGGTGTTCTTTGCCACCTGGCCTCGTCTGGTATGGTAGTTAGGGCGAGTACAATTGCACCAGTTGGCTTGGTATTGTCGATGAGTGTTGCCTTGGTAACGTGGTTGGTATTGCATTATTTGGTAATTGTTTTGGCTATTACGAGTGGTCCGGTTGTTTCTTGTAAGATCAGGCTTGTGGATTGGCTGTCCTCGTTGATTTGCCTTCCTGTGGGGCTTTCTTTGACAGGATTCAGCCATTTTTTTCTTCGCCTGTCTTTGGAGGAAAGAATTGGTCACCGGCTCCCCCTCGAACTCTTTCGTTACTTCAGCCAAAGCCATTTTGTATCTTCGAGATCGACGCTCCTTGTGGCTGAGCTTTTTCGTCTCTTCCTCTGGACGCGAAGTTTGGTGTTTTTGTTCGCTCTGGAAGGAAAGAGCCAAAGGAGAAGAAACATCGATCTCACAAGCGACGATGTCGGGTTCTTTTAGTTCGCCGATCTCGCTTATCACGGCATCGGGAAGTGCAGATTCCTGAAGGGTCGCTTTGTCACGAACTGGAGGTTCATGAGTGGCCTCCAGGTCCGATGCCTGTGGCCTTGAGAAAGAAGTTCCTTCGGACGAGTCTTCGTGTGTGCCCAAAATGTTTTCACTTTCTTGAAGAATCTCCGCTTCACCCAGAAGGTTCTGCCCTTGTTTGGGTTCTTGGAGTTGTTTGCAGTCGTCCTTGGGCTCCTGTTGTTTGTTGTAGTCGATGGGAAGAGGGACTTCGAAGTCTACCGATTCCTTCTGGTCTTCGCTGGTCCCTCTTCCGCAGCAGGACAAAGCTCTCAAAGCTTCGCGGCACGTTTTGGAAACCGCCCGAAGAGCTTTGCCGAGGCCCTCGACGACACAGTTCTAGTAGTTGATCATTCGTGTACCTTAAAATCCTCTGGACACTTCTTTTGTTTGGCGAAAATGGCGCATCCTCTTCAGACTGACAAACTGACAGGGTCAGTTTACGACAGGTGAGGCCATGGACATTTGCATACATTAACAGTTACTGTAGGAATTGTGGTGGTGATCTATAAAAGAAATAGTGATTCTATTTCGTGTATATATGTATCCATGCATGTGTGTGTATACGCCCACGTGTGTACATAAGTAATTAAGTATACAGTGTATGTATATGTACGTAATCGGGTTTG
This sequence comes from Oratosquilla oratoria, assembly GCF_046742065.1. Taxonomy (NCBI): domain Eukaryota; kingdom Metazoa; phylum Arthropoda; class Malacostraca; order Stomatopoda; family Squillidae; genus Oratosquilla; species Oratosquilla oratoria. The sequence goes on from NC_134793.1 coordinate 4,602,199, forward strand.
AATGCTCCAAAGTATTATTCAAACCCTTCAGTTAGGGTTGTGTTTTTTACTGTAGCCTTTCGGAATATATATCTTGCTGGTTTTCTAAATGGCCATTGCTATTTTCTTAACAGCTCTATCTGTGGGCGGGAGCTGATGTACGTGAAATATATTAAAATTCTTTACGATTCCATCTGTATTTTTTTGCCTTTTTAAGAACGTTTCCTTATGTTTAGGTTTTATTTTCCTTTCTGGTTCTATGGCGCGCTGGTTGGTAGTGATTGGCGTTGAGGGCTTGTGACGGCGCAGAACTAATGTCGAGCACTGTTCACATCTTGAAAGCTATAGTAAAATGACAATAATAATGTTAACGATAATGATAATATTAATGGTGAAAATACTAACGCTAATAATAATGATATATTAATCTGTCTATATATCAAAGGCAGTGTTCACTACGTGGTTACTAAGTCTATTCCATTCCTTGACCACTCTATTAGTATACCAGCTATGAGAAGTGGGGTTGGAAAGCGAGCTGGCAGATGAAAGAATATTGGGGTGGTTTGCGTACACGGAAATGATTAAGAAAGACTAGCAAATAGAGTGAAAAGGGAATGTCTGTTGAGCAGGGAGGGAAGTAGGCATGAGATAGGTGTGAGTAATATGTAATAAAAGTAAACAGAGTAAAAAGAAAAAAACGGTTTAAATGTCATTACCCACAGACAGTAACGACACAAAATAGGCCTGGCCACATGTTCCAACTGCTCCAGATGCAACCGCCACACAGAACACTTCATACTACTATGCTCCACACAATTCCCAGACGACACGATGTTTCTCCTCTTAATGACTTATACTCCCGACCTAGAGGTCGTGGTTCTTCTACAAGAGAGATCAGGGCAACAGACTGATTGATACTCCAACACTGAAAGTGACCCTCAGTCATCCATAACTCCCAATACACCTGATTGTAGGTTATTTAAGATATGAAGTAGATAAATGATATCCACACCCCATTGTTGCTTCTGCCACCGGTTTGGACGCGCTGGATAACCCCATGCTCAAATCCAACTCAACTCCGATCAAGATCAGAGTGCAGTATACCAGTCTGAAAGGGAAGTCTTCTATGTCAAGCTCGAAAAGTTTTAGCTTCCGAAAAAAAAAAAAAAAAAAAAAATGTACGAGCCAGGAAGATTGGACAAAAAATTACAAACATGAAAGCTAGAATCCGAAGACCAATCATTATTCTTATTCTTATATTATTATTGTTGTTATTATTATTATTATTATTATTATTATTATTATTGATATCAGTTATAATTATCATTATTATAATCGTTATTATCATTACCATCATCATCATATTATTATTACTTACTCTTAATAATTTCATTATCATTATTATTTTAAGTAATGCTCCGATAGGTTTCTATTCCTGCGATGGTAGATTTCTAGAGTCTGTAGTGTTCTGTAGCCAACACGTGTAATTACCCCTTCAGGACCCGTGATCGCAGAGTACGGAATAAACTATAGTCACCCCTTCCAACATGATTTCGACTAATTTTAATTAATATAAATAACAATATTCATTATACCAACTTAATTCATTGTGTAAATAAAATAAAACATATCCCTCTGCATCCTATAAAAAGGATATTTATGCATTGTAAATATATTTTGAATAATTGTATACTAAAGACCAAGAATCCAGAATTTCGCCACCATTATTGTAAATACCGTCATCGCCATTTCCAATTAACACATCTGTCATAGAATTAATTATTAATATCCTACCATTTATGTGGAAGAGTACCAAACTATTTGCACCGAACACGAAAGTATGCATCCCAAGGATGCATAAGACTAAATAAATCGCGGTGATTATGTTTATCTTACGGGTGCCTACTGGTAAAAACCTACCTGCCATCGGCGCAGAGTGTGGAAACATTCATTCCAAATGTGCCCAAGGTAAACATATCACGGCAAACTAAATGGTGTGTTCTGACTCTCCACTATGAAAAACTTCCCAAACCTTGTCCCTACGACTCGTTTCAGGCTGACCGTTCCTAACTAGGACGATTGTAGTAACCACTACAAGTCTAAAGGTCGGCGGCGACGATACCCGCTTAAATGGTGAACTAATGTTGCTACATTTCTTACGATCCTCAGGAAAATGTACAAACACCGTTTGTGCAACACCATCGTCCAGATGCGATGTGAATATACAATACACTGATTTTCCAATAGCTGATTGCAATTTTTAACCGATTTTTGTTGAAGGTCTTGAGGGGGTGCGGGGTTGCAGCTAATTAATGTTTTAGGTAGGTAACTATGCATATACACATATTCCCAGGCCGGGTTCACACGAGTAACTTTTTGTGGTCAGCGGCCGCGAGAAAATCGCCATGATATATATATATATATATATATATATATATATATATATATATATATATATATATATATATACACACACACACACACACACACACACAGACACACACACACACACACATATATATATATACACACACACATTATATATATATATA